>NW_017307452.1:112404-152944 GCF_000935625.1 Nanorana parkeri | reverse complement strand
TATCCCCCCCCCCCCCACACATAAATTAACAAAACATTTTTAAAAAGCGGAAGAAATACTGCTGCCAGACTTCCATAGATTTACCAAAATTAAATCAACGATATGCAAAAACAGCTGCAATCTATTCTTTTAGACCATAGTTCACTTCAGTCAAGTGAAAACTGATCTGTGGCCATAATTTTCATACCTATCACTGGCAGGATTGTATTTACTCCTGTGAAGTTGATATAAGGCAAATGACTGTTAATTTCTCAAAGACCATCACAAAGTTCCTTGAGTGTGAAGAGCACAAACATAGATGCTAACTTCCCCGAGACATAGGATAAGAATAACATCTTCACGCATATATAGCCACACAGCAATCACCACTGTTTGAAATGCACTTCTGAGGGATATGCAGGGCACATGGTCTTACTCTAAAAGCAATGTACATGCAACTGCATACAAGGGAGACTTTGTATTGGTCTTTGTGAGATCATCTTTCCCTGCATGTCATATAATATAAAACTCAAAGTTCCTTGGTATGAAAAAACTATCTGTACTATATTTCATATTCACAGACATTCCTCAATTTTCAGTAAGCAGTATCCAAAAGTCTGCATGTGCATATTAGAAAATTATTTAAAGACAGGTAGTTGCCATGTGTAGCATAATCAGTTTGCTGTTGTAGAGTGGATGTACAAGAATCAATGATGTATCCTATGTTCAGAACAAAGTGCAAGATATGTATAATGTTAATAATTTTGAGAACGTACAAGAAGTTATGAAGTCATTATTCTGGTAAAGGTAAGAAGTCAGTTCAGTTGTTACCATTACTGCACATAAATACGTTCTTTATCCTGCTTCAGTGTATACTTATTACCCCAGTCCCAAAAGTAAATTCAATCTTCGTTCAGTGCACTTAAAAAGGAGTGTGGGGTAATCTACCATGTGTTGTAGTAAGTGCAAATGGGTTTCTGACCAGTTACACTATTCACACCTAGCTTCATCAGAGGTAATTGATGCCAAATAACTGTTTCTCTAAATTGAGGGACAGGCAAGGTGATGTCCATGCCTGCCTAAAACACTCATCGCTCTGATGATGCGACACCTGTGAAGTCAATAAACATTGACTTTTCTACATGTTGGAGTGCTTGTGACCTGCTTTGTATTTTTTGGACTTATTTTCTAAAACACTGCCCACCCAATCTGTCCACAATTAGCAGCAGTGTTGTCAGCCTGCCATGTGTGCTTCTTGAGTTGGCTGTTGGGTGGCCTATTTGATAGACCTTATAAGCAGCCTAAGGACCAACTGAAGAAGTGCAGACACCAAGCTGACAACACTGCGGCTAACTGCCAGACAGTAGCTTAATGTTGTCAACCTCTAACAGAAAGTGCAGTTACTGGACGGATCTCCAAAATTATACAGACAGATCACCAGCACTCAGTCAACAGCATTCAATTATTTTGCTTATTTATTGAAGTAACATGTCACAAGTATCAATTATTCAACATTTTGGGGCCATGCAGAGTCTCTTCTTCAAGGTAACATAGTGACACTATGTTGCCTTGAAGAAGGGACCCTGCGTGGCCCCTGAGATGTTGGCTAATTAATGCTTGTGACACGTTTCTTCAATAAATAAGCAAAATAATTAAATGCTTTTGACTGAGTGGTGGTGATCGCCTTCTTTACGATTTTTGAAAACACGGCGCCATCCGTGTAATCACTACCAACACCACAACCACTAATCAAGGTCCAATCCCTGTAAGGAGTGCAGGTGACACGTAACACTACATGTTAGGATCTCCAGACAATGACTGCTTAAGATACACACAAATTATTTGCTTAGCAGTGAAGCATGATGCCGAACATACTTAAAACTAATGTTTTCCTTTTCCTACACTTTATTTATTGATTAAATTAGAAATTAGGACAACATTTTTTGTTTGTTTTTCTTTTTACTCATGGAAAGAGTGGGTAACGTTTACAACTTCTTTTCAGTATTTGGATATATCCTTATCTTGCTGTGTGATGACTGGGGCGGGAATTGAGGTAAAACCTTTTTAATGGGGATATTTTATAGTATTGTTAGGGCAGGAATCTCTGTGGGTTTTTATTGCTCTCTACATTGAAACCCTTCCCTACTATATCAAAATGTAAACTATAAAGTTTTGGCTGATGCTTTTTATTTATTTAGGGCTATTTATTCCTAAATTATTGCAGACATGACAGTTTCTCAATTCTATTCTTTTCTTTGTAGGAAAAGAACTATAATATATGTCCACCTAGCCATTCAGTGGTATCTCCTATCAAAAGTTTGTGACGCTCTCTAGACTTCCACCTAACTTTTCATAACGGATTTTTTTTTTCTGCTGTTTGGCATTTTATTTGAAGGAGAGCATACATTTCTATTCAAACACAGCAAATTCAACCTGATTTGCTAAACCCCTGTAGAGAGCATACCAGCTATGGAGATAGCATTTTATCCGCTTTCTTTTCATTTCTCCAGGGCATCACGTTAGATTGCTTTCCAAGAGTGGTCATGGCCCTATATTCCTGCTGAGTTTGATTGCAGTCCCATGTTTCATTCTCAGGAAACTTTGCCCATAGGCACAGACACACAAAGATATACCAACAAAATTACACAGAAGGTCTCACGCAGCCTTAGGCAGATGAGGCCCGGTGAAAACACAAAACACAGGCTTATTAAATAGCTGACTTCCAAAAAAAAAAAGGGGTGGGGGGGTTCATGGTATTTCGTAATGAAAATATTTCCAGATGAAATACAGGTTTTTGGAGAGACCTTTTCTTATGGAGGAATAGAAGAGTGCCTTTATGTTACAGCCCTGCTGCTCTGGAGGAGATTATCAGTTTTTAATTGAATTACAAGTGAAACATCACTGCAAAATTATTCCATATAGCTGTACGAAAACGTTTTCTGTAAAAATGTAGAAATGCCAAGTTGGGAACGTGTACTAGCACATAGTTACTATACATATGTACTTTCACCACTGGACATTTAATATGGTTTGTTTTGAGACATCAACATGACCACAAGCTTTAATTCATCCAATGTGCTTTAAGAAATTGTTAGATGTAAAAGAATTGTAGCAAATGTGCTTTGCTGATGAATATAATTATGAGTAATACGCTAGGCAGAGTATTTTATTAGGTTCTCTGCAAAACTGACAAAGCTTTTCCAGCGTTGCGGACATGTTCCATTTGTACTTTTTAAAGTGAGGAGCATTTAACTAAGGTTAAAACATCTACTGGGCTCATTCATCTTCCCCTGTATCTCTTCATCCTGGCTGCAGAGTTTCTGAGATCAGGAAAATAGACATCTTTAAAAAGAAAAAAGATCAATCCTTGCCATACCTGTGATTGTACCTCCATCATGTCTGAAAGAAAAAGACAAATGAGTTGGTTTACTAAAGACAAATAGACTTTGTCATCACATTCACTAAGCCAAGGCAAAATTCCAAAGACAAATTTTGCAAAGAATCCCTTGCAAAATGAAAATTTCTTTGCAAAGTGAACAACCCGTTTCCCTTTAGTAAATCAACCCCAAAGATCAGTAACACTTAAAGTGTATGCAGAGTTGTGTTTGATAGAGTAGGGAAGATCTAAAACCTCTGTCTATTTGTTTATGTCTGTGTCCCATTAGGGAAATTTCTCTCCACTTCCTGTCCTGGAGACCCAACAGATAGGTAAGTACTAAAAGAGGCTGATATTTTTCTCTTCGTTATCAGCAGAGCAGGTGCCCCCATTCAAAGCTTTAACCCCCACCTTCTGTTCTGGTGACAACTCAAACCTTTTTGATCTCCCGTCCTTTTCTGTCCTGGTAGCAATTGTCACTAGGACAAATAGGGTATAGGCACAGACAGCAATAACTTGACAAAGTTTTCTAATCCCTCCCTTTCCCTGTCCAAAACAAAAACGACATGTACTCTTAAAGGTGTGACATGTATGATTTTATCCATCTAAAGATGTCTACAATGGGTAACATAAGCAAGAGTGATACTACAAAATACAGATGTACCCACTTTTTCTATAAAAATACAATAAAATACAATTTAAATAACATTTTTTGCAGGTTGCAATGAGCAACATTATATTTTTTCCCCCATAAAATTATTGTTCAAAATAAGCAATAAACAATGTAAAGTCAAGAATAATACTACAACTTTTGGTGAGAACGGTAAAAAAAACATAAGACAGTTTTGGCTGGGGAAAGTTTAGAACCTATGTCACTTTTATCATCTTTGTACCGGTTTAATAGATTTACCCTCACTTCATGGCTAGTGACATATTGGGTGTTTCAAGAACAGACGTTCAGGAAAAAAAATGTTCTCAGATGCAACAGTATTAAACACTTTTTAATAGTTTTAAAAGACTAGAAAACTTAGAACAACTGTAGAGGAAATAGGGACGTAGGATTTAGGTCCTAAAGTGTTACGCTCCTGCAAAATAGGGAATGTTCAATTTCAAGTTATTCTACTATACTGTACTAGACTGTATAATCCCAAAGCAAGCAGAGTGAAACTCTTTTTTCTTCTTTTTTTAAAACAATTTTTCCAGTGCAGGTTTACATTTTATTGATACAGGGTGACAAACAATTTTTTACTAACACTTTTGTAGACAAAGCCCAATGTTTTTTTTCATGAGACTTGTAGGCTAGTCCATGTACCATCCATGTTTTGTTTTTGTTTTTTTATGCAAGGTAGCATAATATTGCATGTGCATGGCCAAAAAATCTCTGGAGAAGATGGCAGCTCTGCTACAGCACTCATGTTATCTTTATCACTGGGGGGGGGGGAAACTTACATTTAATTAGTTTTTATAAGAAATCTATTGTATTTCTTTAATTTATTTCCCTTTGCAAACATTCATTTTCCCATCTTTGACAAGAAAAGTTTACCTCGATGAACGGAAGTTCGTCGACCTCCTCCCCAGCTCCCCACGCACACCCAAGGAAGCCAGGCCCGTAGGAGGGGCAACGGAGGGTAATTGACCTAATCTACGCATGTCAACTGAGAATAGCCCTAGCAGACACAGAGTACTAAAAACACTGTTTTTCAGATTGCTGTTTCTTTGTGGTTCATTAAGTAAATTCGTGTTAGTCAGCAGGATTTTCTGTAGAGACATGTACGTCATTGGAGTCATGTAATGGGGAACTCTAAGAAACGTGTATATTATTGTAAGAGATGGGATTATCAGAGTGGAAAAGGGCTAAATTACATATATTTAAGTATATCAAAGTATCACCCTTGTAAGAGTCAATTACATATGACATTTTCTCCTGCATTTGTCTGCAGTAGCATAAAGGGGGGGATTTTGGGTCTATGGATCACACTACAAACCCCCGTCCTTGCTGCCAATCAGTAAGCAGTTGGAAGGTTACAGCAGTAGGTTGTAGACGAATGTTCTGTATTACAGCTGACGTGCATGTGTACAAAACATTATGCCACCACACAAATGTAATACAATGTAGTAGTAGTGTGTTCATCATAAAGGCAACAATGCACTATAGGAAAACTGCTGACCATAAGTGTAGTACACTTAAGTTAATCCTTTTCTGACCTAACTAATGTAATTTGACAATTGATTGGTACTGTTGCTACCATATTTTGCACATAGTTATTGCATCTTGCAATGTCTGGTTATATATCATTCACGGCTTCCTAGCTGGTAAAATGTTGTCTTTCCTCATTGGGCTATGATTTATTAATTACCAGTAAAGGTTTGTATACTAGGGCATTTGTCATTCAGCTTTATGATATAGAAAATATTAACAATGTATTGTATTCATCTATGTTCAGTCCTTGATGGAAAGTCTTTTTTGTGTATTAGGCTGCTTTTAAAATATAACCTTGTATGATTTTGTGTAAACCAGAATGGAAATAGGTGCCCAAAATATTGAACTGGCATATCTCACAATTATATTTGTGCCAAGTTATATTTCATCCTCTTATGAAAATCATTTATGAATAGATGAGTTCTGGAATTCGCATAAAAAGTGATAATACAAAAACCATCATGCACTCGGATCAGTCCTTGATTTAAGTGACACATGAATATTTCCATTGTTATCTTTTCAGCTAATATAATGCTTTTTGACTCACAAAACATGAAGGTACATGAAGGTATGTGGAATAGTTGGAAGGTTCTCTTGTTGGTGATAACAACCAATCCATACATAAATAGCCAATAGTAATTTATTCAGATGTTTTTGAATTGGGCTCTATTTGATAGAGACACGTTACCCAGGGCACAATATACATGGTGCATAGTATACATGGTGCATAGTATACTGTCTTGACAATAATGATTTATGGCCACCTCAGCTTAGTAGGAACACCTCAGAAAACGTTGTACAGTTGAAAATGTGGTCTTTTAAACTTTTTGGATACAGTTAAACCTCCTTTTTATGTGTTCATTGGGGAATTCCCCTCAAAAATAATAATACTTCCTAACCAACAGACTCAAAACTGAGAGGAAGACATAAAAAGTGTGAATCTCCCCAGAAGGGTCATATATATCTTTTAAAACCTTTTAGGTTTCTAACCCTTCCCCAGTCTATCTTAAAAGTAAGAAAACTAGATAAAAACATTTGCCAATGTACAAGGTTTTCCGATGCCTTCCTGCTAAGCTGTCTTGGGTATAAAACCAGAATCACTGCATAAAGTAACCACTAGTTTACTGCCAAAGAGGTCATGAATAATATGCCTCATCTGCCATTTGAAATGCGTGCATACAAGAATTCAGAAGAATATTTATCGGTAATGACTTCACACAATTGATGTTCTTTGAGAATGAAAATGAAATACTAGCCTCTAGAAAAATGCTTTATATTATTTTAAAATGTTCTGTGTTAACACCAGTCATTGATAAGAAGGAAAGGTTGGTTCAGGATGCCTAAGAATTTTATTTTCTTGTATTTTTGGAATTTAGCTGTTATCTCTTTATTGCCTGGAACAGTTTTTTACTTTTAGGGCAAGACCTAAAACCAGTTTATGTATGGGGGGCTCCAATTGAGCACATTTGATTTCACTGGGAAAATTACTATTCTGTAATTATTAAAGGTACTGGACCGATATAATTGCACGATATATATGTCGATAGACGAAGGGAGGGTAGAGAGAAGGGGGGAGGGAGGTGGAAGGGAAGGGACGCACTGATCAGCAATAATCTTTTTTGATCATTTTTAGGTGACTTATTCATTATATATATATATATATATACACAAATGTGTATCTAGGGGTATAGTTGTATTCACAAATGCATATGTGTATACACATTTTTTTTCTTTTTTATATATGTACAAGGATATACACTATCACAATATTAGAAATGGAAACACTAATGAAATTAAATAAAAATGCAGTTAACACCAGGTAATCACAATTTTAATCACTTGCTTTAAGGGGTGCAATTGGAGAGAGTGACCCTGTGCATATATGGATTGGTTTATGGATAACAGGTACAATATAGAGGTTAGAAGGGATTAACGTAATGTAATGTTTTGTCTTGTTTTACTGTCGCATGTTTGTCAGTTATGTAAAATTTTAGAAACGTGGATAGATGTTTACAAAATTAATAAATAAATATATAACTGAAATGCGTGCACCATGGCATTTACCACTGAAAGATGCAGAATATTCTACTTATAGATTTATCTCTGCCATTTCATAATAAAATGATATGGTAATTACCTGGATAAGGATGATTTTGATCAGGAAGTAGAGTGACATTTAGGAATGGCTACCGATGTAAGGGTGCATTTCCCCCACTGACAGCCAGGGACTTTTACTCACTGACTACCAATGTGAGGGGACACTTTTCTGCTGACGACTAGTGAAACGGAACATTTCCACAATTTGTTTCTGGCCATTATTTGTTTTTATTGATTTTTTGTGTATAAATCAAGGGAGTGTTATGTTCAGGGAATCAAATACTGCAGCTATTCCATTTTTTTTATTTTTCTATTGAAAATGCTCTACATCTTTCTGAACATGCTCATGCACCATGACCTGTAGATTTAATAATTTTTTCAGGGGTTCCCTGAGACCAACACAGTATTTTAAAGGCTACTCTGGGGCATAAAGGTTGAGAAAGGATGCTCTAATCCCACCTAAGCATGTTTTTTCTTCTGGGCAATAATGCACTTTGTGTTAAGGGAATCCCTTAACCACTTCCGGGCCTCAATATGTCTTGTACGGCAGCCCGCAGAATTGGTTAAAACAAGAACATGGCTGCTGCAGCGGCGCTGTTTTTTGCGGCTTCACGGGAGAATACGATTTTAAGGTTTGATATGTCTACTGTATTTATGGGACCTAACACTATGTCGCCCAGAAGAAGGGACCCTGCGTAGCCCCGAAACGTTGGCTGTATGACGCATGTGACAATTTATTAAAAAAAAGTGCTTTACTTCTTGCACATGTCATCGAGTGTTGGTGACTTCTATTATGGACTGTATCTGACATGGCGCCATCCGTGTTGCCGCTTCAAGCACCAACCCTCCGTTAAGGTCTGTATGGAGTGCAGGTGATTACGTGTCTTCGATCCCATCTTTCATATTGGTTATTATATTCTGTTTCTGCACTAAATTTTAATTTAGTTTATTTTAGCCTACAAATTTTGGTTTGATAAACATTTGTGCAAATACTGTGCAACATAAATAATTGCAACTAGCATTTTTTTTATTCTACAGGACCTCTGCTTTCAGAAAATATATAATTGTTTGGGGGTTTAAGGCTTTTTTCTAGGCAAAAAAAATATATTTTATCATGCGTGTGCAAACAGTAAGAATTTGCTCCGGACAGCAAGTGGTTAACTCTTAATGGAACCTAAATGCACAAAAAACAATGCAAAATGCCTTTACATATGTGTGTTGTAGTGCACTGAAGGGGAGTGAATTTGTTCTTTACTGTGATGGGGTGCTATTAGTTACCAATATACATATTACACTTTGTAGTAATGCACATTAATACACAGGTTTTAACACGTCAGCGCAGCCTGATGGAAATCTTAACGGAAACACGCAGGGCAGGATTCAAGTAAAAGCTTAGTGCCACTTTTCTGGCAGTATGGACCTTTAAAAGTATCTTTTGCAAATTTAAAAAAGCCCTGTAGCCAGTTGTGGTAGCTTTACCAATATTTGCAAAACAGTCAGGTAGTTCTTAATTGCGCAACTTTAAGAACCTAGAAAAAGATGGTAACCGCATACATTTATAACCAGCCTTTGTAGCAGGGTGCACATGGGAAGGCTTACAACAATACAAAACAAAAAGAATCCCCAGCACACCTGCCAGCTGGCCTGCAACAAAACAAAATACCCTGTCTAACAGTATATGTTAAAAGCAGAGGTTTTAGTTGCACAAACCTTTTGCCAAAAATATGTAGAAGCCACACTGCCACCGTCAAGGCACCTCTGTAAAGTGTGGTCCTAACTCTATCTATACGAGTCTCCAAGTGTGAGCATATTGATGCAGTTGATAAATTGAATGCAGGTGTACCAGGAGGTAGCCTACTCCTCCTCACAAGGTGCAGGGACGCACTTGAGGCCCAGCAACCACAGATGCATGCTGGGATCCCCAATGCGTCACTACATCCAAGATAGTCAAACTAGAAAAAGATGGTAACCTCATACATTTATAACCAGCCTTTGTAGCAGAGTGCACATGGGAAGGCTTACAACAATACAAAACAAAAAGAATCCCCAGCACACCTGCCAGCTGGTTTGTGCAACTAAAACCTCTGCTTTTAACGTATACTTTAAGAACCTGTCGCTATGGCTGCTACAGTTTCAAAAGAATTACTGCTATAGCCATCAGCATCCTTAATAACTAGTGATGTGGAGTGTGGGGGAAGAGCCTGATGGGGATGCTGAGGTACTAGTTGCCTTTTAGGTCTGCTCTGCTACTGATTGACAGCAGGCAGGGGGCAGATTCCATAGCCAATAGTGAGCCTGCTGTTGGCTAGTTAATCCTTCCACTGTCTGCTGTCAATCAGTAGCAGAGTGGACATAATGGGGAACTAAGCTCTGAGTTTCCTATTAGTGACTGATCCTGTGTGTTTATCACTCTGGCTTCCACATCGCAAATTAACAGTACTTGTACCAGATTCATGTACCACTGACCGTGTTTTTGATGATTCTTTTACATATATATCCTGTATTTAGGAGATCACCTGGATGTAAATTATCTTATAAAATAGTTTTTTTCCCCCTCAAACCTGTTTTCTACATTCATTTTGTAATTGTGTGTGTGCATGGGGCAAGACATACAGTATTTCCACCTCACCTACTCATTTTCCTCTCCCTTCTTTAAAGTACTACAATTTATTTAGGGACTTCTTATCTAATATGAATATGTATTTTAATGCATTGACAGCATAGCCTGTGGCACATCATATGAGAGAGTTTAAATATGTTTTAAACTACCATACTAGTATAGTAAAATGATTTTGGAACTAAAAGCATTAAAGATAAAAAAACACATTTAATTAAAATGGAACATTGAGCAGTGCTGTAACCCTAGGCATCCAAATAACTTCATCTGCCATTTTAATGCTGTTCGTGTAATAATAGTTGGGCTCTTGTTGCTATGAGTTACTTCACAACACTGCTCTTTGCATCTTCCTTTAATTAATAAAGCTCTTGGAGTTGCAAACATGTATTAAATAATTATATAGGATGCGGTGTTTGTAATTATATGTAATGTACTATTCTTCCACGGTAGAGTCAGGGGAATATGTGCTGCTTGGGGGCCAAGAGCATTTAGTGTATAACCATTTTGAGGTCCTGCTAAATGCATTTTATAATCTAAAGTAATAAAAGGGATTTTCTGACACAGCAGGAGTAAGAGTGTGTTAATTAAAATGTATAAACTCTTGGGGTCATCCTCCAGAACAGACTCTGCTTTGCTATGTGGATGCGCGTGGTTTTCGCGTGGGATTTAGAAGAAAACAGAATAATGTGGCATTGATGGCTTCAAGCAGAAACAATGAACAATCTAATAATGGTGAGAGCTAAGATATAAGAAACAGCTGCTTCTCCAAATGGTAACAAATGATGCGAATGAGCATTTTAAATCTTCTGGACCTTTGTAAGGTTGAGTACACAGAAGCACTGGATGGAACACCCATCCAGTGTCAGTGCTGTACCTGGTCCATTCACTGCTTAGCCCAGTGCACTAACACCGTGCAGTGTGGGATTACATCTCTGGTGTACCTGAGAAATACAAGATGACAGTGGATCATTCCACTCACCAACATCAGAACTGACCTTTTAATTACTATCCCTGTAAGTTCTCCAGAACCTTTCCACCTAGCGGAATATTCTCTTGATGCCCTTGTAAAGAGGCCTAAGTCTTGGCCAACCTATGCTAACTACTGTTTTTCCTTAATATAGTAAAAAAATAAAAACCCCAGTGGTGATTAAATACCACCAAAAGAAAGCTCTATCTGTCCCCAAAAAAGGGTATAAAATTCATTTCAGTACAGCGCTGCATGACGGAATAAATGTCAGTCAAAATAACGCAGCGCTGAATACTGAAAAATGGCCTGGATGGGAAGGGGGTTTAACACCGCGGATGTCAACTGGTTAAAGTATTTTTACCAGTAATCATGAGTTGTATGTCTTTAGGGGAAAAATAACGTATTCACAACCGAAGGATAATTCTTTCATTGTTGCAGATATTTTGCAGCATGGTTAAAATGTCTGTAGACTCTTTGGAGCAGAATAGTGTTCTGAGAGGGGATATTAAATATTAGTGATTGAACTTACAACCTTACATTTTTTGCCATCATGGGCATTTCTATCATATGTACAACAGATAAAAGATCTACCTTGGATGTCTGGCTTTCTTTGGTAATTGTAAGGTCCCATTCAGATTTGTGTGTTGCTGTAATGCCGGTTTTACTGCACAATAACACAATACATGGCACTTTGTGGAGTGAGCATCAGTGCCTTTTATCTATATTGAAACCCCAATACACAATGAGAGTAGCGGACAATGCACCTGTGCTGCATTTCACTACAGCAAATATGCCCTGTATTGTGGTGCACACGTGCGGTTTTGGTCCGTTTTCCTGCTTTAGCATTCATAGTAAAATGCGCTGCTTTTTAAAGCAGCACATGTTGATATGCAACATACACATGTTATCATATTGCAACAGGCCACCAATGTTAATATCCAGCCTAAGTGTTAGGGCTTGTACATATGTACTTAAGCTTATATAACAGTGGTGTGTATACAAATAAAAAAATTACTTAGCATTTGCAAAGCTTTTAACCAGCTTCAGGAAACTTTCTTTTAAAGCACCATTCAGCTTCAGTTTGAACAGGTTAAACACAGACTATGATGGGAGTTCTGGCTATCCCTTTAAACAAGCTTTACCAAGCTTCAGCACTGCTTGAAACTTGTTGAAAGCCTGCTCCAGCCTGCTGGTAGACTATTTAAAGTGACAACTAGCACTCTATTATCATTTGCGTTTAACATCTGTAAGCTGACGGGTGGTTTTAATGTACCTCCAAAGCTACTCAAAGGTGGCTGAAAGCTTTAAAGTAGAATTTTATACTTGAGGGTCCACAGGAGCACTTGTCCTAATGTGCAAGTATGTACAGTTACCTTACACCTTGATCTTCTCGAGCTATGCGACGTCCACACTCCCATTCATCGTTAACATCTTTTCTTGTTTTTTTTCCTGGGTTCCGTGTCTTGTTTCTTTTCTATACGTCAGGCTGCGATTACATCAATCCTGCACATAGGACTTACTTGGTCTGTGGCTGTCAGTGTACTATAAGAAAAAAATGTCTAGTGTGCAGGTAACAGCTTTAACAGCAGAAGAGTCATACAGAGTATCCTCTACCATACACTTTAAATACAAAGCTCCACTTTAGCAATGCTTCGTTAAAGCTTGCTGTGCACATTGCTCTTGAACACGCTGAGGCCCATATGTACAAAGCCTAAAGTCATTTATACTGCTTTTATTTTGCCTGCCCTATTTCCATCTTTCCCTCCTCATCAACATGGTAATTCCATTTTTTGTTTTCACTACATACCCTTTGATGTCATGACTTGATCTCAGTGCTTCTCTGTGCAATGAAGGAAAATCTCTCTCTGGGCAAGTCATGACTGGTGGGAGGGGATGGCAGGATGCTGTACATAGCTACCTGAAAATATCACAGCACCTTGCTTCCGTACTCCTCGCAAGAGCTCTCAGCCCTGATGCAAGCAGTGGGCTGACTCTTGGAAGAGTTATGCAAATATCAAAATATCTTGATGGGTGGGTGTCAGTCTATAGGAGATGAAGTTCATGGGCAGGCTATTTGTATTCAGACTGCCTTGGTAATGCTCACTTGTGATGATGAGCATCCATGATTGAAAAACAGAAATCTAATTAATGAAAAAATAAGCCAGTGACAGTTGTGTTGGGGGAAGACACAAGATAATGCTGAATGTCCTCCAGCCAGGAAATGGGGCTCTATCTGACCTGCTGCAGCTTCGCATTTAGAGAAAGTAAATCCAGTATTGGGGAGGAGCCTGAACAACCATGCAAGACTTTGGCTGGGGTTTAGCTAGTGACATATATTAAAAGTAACTCGCTAAAATCCACCATATTGGAAAATGCTCATGGGTGCATGATGAGCATGTGGGAAGTATTTGTGTGGGTTTGTGGTTTCTGAATTATATTTTTCATGTGCCAATTCATTGGGTCCTATTCATATGCATTGTGGTTCCTGTTGAACGTAAGATAACGTACATAGTTCCTGAATGTAAGATAACGTACATAGTGCTGCTTAATGATTTCATCTTTCCACAATGACTTCACTTGCCCCATTCCCACTAGAGCTTGTTATACCCCTGGCCACACCATTCTGCTAATTAAAATGTAATTGTCTATAAATGTCACAATCAGATATTCCGCACTCGCTCACATATGAGTAAGGTTTGCCGAGACAAGAAGGCAATTTAAAGTGTTACATTATAGATGAATATTAGTGAAATACTTTTATCTGTTCTCTAGTCCTGTGAACAAGCAATTGAAGACAAAAGAAATCCAAAGCTGGGTTAAGCCTTTTTTGTAATTAGTCTGCCAATCAATATGGCTTAGACATCATAAAACATGTGTAGAATAAAAAATATATCAGTTTAATGACTTGGGATTGAAGATAAAAACTCTTCTGATCATTCTCTGAAACTTGATGTATAAAATGATCTGTCATTATTGAGCAGTTAAAAGACAACTAATGCAAAATGTCTGATAATTGTATGCAGGTTACACATGTGATCATAATACACAGTGCATGGATTCACTTTTTTTATTTTTCACATGCATTTATTTGTTTTTCTCAACATGTACATATCCAGCAAAAGTGACAGGGGTTGGGGCAAACTATAATTCTGTCAGGGGTGTCTACAATTTACCTTTTAAATCTCTTTTGCACTACTATCACTCCTCTTCCAAATCTATATGATGGATACATTCAGCATACCCACATTTGCATAGAGAAATCTTTATATTCTTTTTTTCATTTAAAAAGGACATTTTAAAAAGTCTATTAAGTATTACAAAACAAAATATGCCACACCACTCTACGGCCTATCTGCTACAAGCAGCCCTTGAATTGGCAACAGAGCTTGTTTATATTGTTTTATATTATTCTCATGTATGGCCAAACTAAAACTGGGCATAGGCAGGTAGCCAGATCAGTGAGAAGAGCAGGCAGTGACTTATATGCTTGTCCACAAACCAGTTTCTGTCTTGCGGGAGTTGCTGTTACCTTATCTGCAACATGGGCAGTGTCTACTAGCAGCATATTGTTTTATTTACTCCATCGCTGCCTGTTTTCAGATTTGGGTATTCTCTGTGTTTACTAACAAACACCTCAGACGTCCTGATTACAGTACTTTATGTGCCTATAGATGGTTGTATACAATGCCTTAAGTGGTTATATAAAGTTTTAAGGATGACATCAGATGAGCTAAGAGATTAGCATTTTCATTGATGAGGATCTGGTTACATAAAATAGGGTCAGTTTCAAGGTTTGTAGGCTAATTCGTATATTGATTAATCGCAATTCTGATCTGAAAATGTATCTGTTTTTAAGGGGTAAGTTGGGTTAGTATCCCTTCTTACTTCAGTCCTGTTATTATTTTTTCTGTGCCATCTTCTGACAATATAAAAACATTGTCATGAATTACATTATAAAACATTTTCACTACCCTGAGGTGTCTGATTTTCTGACTGGTCTTTTGACTGTAAAGACACATTGGTGTCAAGAAATGAACCAGTGAAAAGTTGCAGTCTAAAAACAAAATACACATGGTTGACTATAGGCCCAGTGAGACTCAGAAACAGCAAGCATTTGTGTGGCACATCCTTATAATCAGGAAAAATGGCACCATGGCCTGGCCTACTTTGACTTATTAGCATGTTGAAAGTTTAAAATAGCACCCTACAACCTTAATTCATAATTTTCCAATAATGTAAAAGAAAAGGAAAAGAGATACACCAATGTTACATTATAATGCTTATGAAGTGGCCCTGTTACTATGTTACAAATCAAAGTGAAAAAGACCCAGCTTGAAAAAGAAGAGGGCTTAAACATACCTTTCTTGTGGGTGGTGTGCTAATTCTCTGTTGGGGAGCTGCAGGTGCTGCTGCTATCCGTCACTTTAAGGTGTGTCATTGTGTCTGCTGCATGGCACTGTGGTTCCTCCCACTGGCCTGATAAAAGAGTTTATAGCACCCACCAGGGGACCTCTTTCAGGGCCAAAACCAACCTGTTCCTTCTTGTCCATTGCTTTGCAACACACACGAGAACAGACCAAAAAACATTTCTGTGAGGGCCCATTCACACCATGTCGGGATCATCTCCAGGCCACACCAGATTGTTTCTGGACCAAAAATGCATCCCAATGTATCCCTATGCTATTTCTGGCCTCTGTTCACACCAGCGCAGTCCGTTCCAGACCAGAAAAATACGGCTTGTCTTATTTTGTCTAATCTGGAATGCACTGGAACACATAAAAACGCATACAAACGCACTGGAACACACCTGTAAAACCATTTTAAGCTAAAAAAAAATGTTTTCCAAATGGGGCAAACACAGCAACATGCAATGCATTGCGTTCCAGATCTGGTCTGGAAAATGGTGTGAACCTGCCCTAATGGTTCTCATTCATCCAGGTCATGGCATATCTGCAAGAAAATACAGCAAGTCCCGTTGACTAGATTTATTTTTTACAGATAGACCAAAAAACAGAAACGCAACATTTTTTTTTCTCACACGGCCCATATGCGTTAAAGCTGCATTGCCTTTGTTTGTTGTGGTATTGTTAAAAATAAATAGCACAGCAAAGCACTGATGCACATGCATGCATGAATAGAGAGTGCACATTAACACAACACAATGCATCACAAAGGTGTATTATGACTGGGTTGCTTTAAGAATTGTGGTTTTTGTACCTATTTCAGTAGTGGTTTTGGAATGATCTTGATGTTTTGGCCTTACTGGTTCAGTGCCAAAAAGGTATGGTGTCAGAAAATGAAGCATGCATATAACTCAAGTTGAAAGTCAAAATGCATCATTCACTCATTGCCTGCATGATACCTATCCAGCAAATAAATCACACTAGTGAGGCAACCACATAATATAAAATTAATAGATGTGTGTAAAATAATTACTGATAAGCTGAAACTCTACAGATTTTTTTGTTCTGTCTTCCAGTAATCTATCCAGGAATATTCTGTGGTGTCTAATTTTTACAGGGGGACAGCCTACTAAATCTAAAAATGTGCTCCCTTTGGGCCATATCACAATTCTGTAGCATCTACAAATCTCTTTGCTTATTTTGCCTGCTGATTTGTATCTAGCTACAGATTTACTCATATCGCTGTCTTCAATGCTTATCTGGGCAGTCAGAAATCGCTAAAGTGCCATGGCCATCAGCAGCTGTATGGGTTAGCATGAGCTAGAAACCACTTAGAATTTGTGACATTTTTTTCCTAGCAACAGAAAGAGAGATTCAATAGTTGCTACAGATCTCTGTTGTATGCTGCTGTTTTTCCTAGTGTGACTTTATTTATAACAATATGTTGGTATCAAAATGTATAGATTTTGGGGTCCGTCTATTAAGGGAAAATAGAAGTATTTCCCCTTTAGAAGCCCATTAGAAATAAATGAAAACGCCCCCAAATAACACTTGTAAAATGCGCATGTTCAGTTTGCATTGGCACATGTTACAATGAACGTGCCTAGAACACATCTAGTATCTGGGGAAAAAAACAGTATAAACATCATTTTGGCATGCAACATATTTGGAAGTTAACCAGCACATACTAGCACAGTAAAATTTTGGTGTTGTCTGTTGGATTTCAATTACCCCCCGGACATGAACGAGTTAAGCCTATATCAAAATAAAATTTATCAGCACATTTAATGCATCAATATTTTTATTTTCTTTCTTTAGCTCCAAATGTGAACTGTGTGACCCTAAAACGTATAACATGTATTGATTTATCATAGTGGAGTTTATCCATCTTGAATTTTGTCATTAGGCTATTTATACTGAAAAGTCAATGTCTTTGTGTCCAACAGCACGAATACTATTTTATGGCTAATTTAAAAAAAAAAAAGGGTGCTTTTCAGAGATGACTTCTCTTTTGGGGAGATGTCACTGCTAGAATCCTATAAAAATCCACTTTATTCCTGCTGTACAGAGCGAGTTTTATATATTACTATTTTCTGCAGCAAGCACCCACACACTGGCACAGCAGCCACCTGGTGGTGATATATGTCCGTGATAATAATTTCCTGCTACTTTCAGCACTGCTGTTACTATGGCTATGGAGAACAAAGATCGTGCTCTTGCACTCATGTGGATGTATTAATTATAAGTAAAATGTGCTTTTACAAAAGGGGAGGGAAAAAAATCAATTTTCAAGATTCCTTTAAGCACAAGTTGTTCTCCTGTGACCAAGTTTCTGAAAATACTTAAGGTAAAAGGTAAAGTAGCAATGTACATTAATCCGTTGATTCAGTCACTAAAAGCTTCTTCAGGGCAGCTCTGGAAAAGTTGTTAACTTTAACTGTTGATGCATGAGGGTTTTGAATAAAAATGAACATAATATCCTCTTGATCCTGGCCATTTTTAGTGAATATTAATATGCTTACCCATTTATATTACACTATATCTCATATAGATATATATGTTAGTTGGAGGGGACAGGCCTGACTGATAGTGGCAGTAAATAAACACAGTTCAGTGCCGGAGGATTTTATACAGCAGGTTCATATATTCAGGCATATTAAAGAACTCCAGGAAAACCTTTTCTTAACCCTTGCCGTGGGGCTACCCCTACACTGCAAGGTTTAAATGCTTGTTTTTGTCTAGCTTCAAAAATAACAAAATTTTACTCACCCAAAGCTGCCAGCCAGCTTGTCTCCTCCTACGCAGCAGCATTGGAATCTTTCCCTGCAGCCTTACATCTAAATATTGTGTATAGATGTGATGATTTACAGCCAGCTCGGAGCATCAGGTGAGTATAGCTCAAGTGAGTAAAAATGAGCAGTTAACCCTTGCAGTGTTGGGGTAGCCACACTGCAAGGGTTTATACAAATGTTCCTGGAGTTCTTCTTTAAAGAAAGTGTGTGAACCATATTAAAGAAAGTACTGAGAGACTTGTTCCAGGGCAGTGCCTTGGAATGTACTGAAGCCATTGGAACTACTTGGCATCCAGGCAACTTTTTAAGTATGAGAGGACAGTAATGACTGTCCCCAATTTCCCACTACAGTTCTATTTTAAGCAAGTTTGGAGATTTCACCTCTCTTATTCTGTCTTCTGAAAAC
Source organism: Nanorana parkeri (assembly GCF_000935625.1). Lineage (NCBI taxonomy): Eukaryota > Metazoa > Chordata > Amphibia > Anura > Dicroglossidae > Nanorana > Nanorana parkeri. Next base: position 134,107 of record NW_017307452.1, on the reverse strand, counting down.
TCATCTGGGATTCTTATGGATTTGCCAGTTCATATCTCTTGTAGATAGATAGATAACAGATAGATAACAGATAGATAGATAACAGATAGATAGATAACAGAAAGATAGATAACAGATAGTATCTGTTTATCTATCTATCTATCTATCTATCTATCTATCTATCTATCTATCAACAAGAGATATGAACTGGCCGATAGATTGTTAACAGATAAATAGTTAACAGATAGTTAACTGATAGATAACAGATACTGTAGATAGATAACATATAGATAGATAGATAGATTTTTAAAAATGCAAAATATGTGTGTGTTTGTTCTGCCAAAAACATTTCCTCTTGCTCCTATGTTTTTTTGTAGTGTACACTGCTGTCCCATTTATGCCGTCTGTAAAATGCTTAAAACAGAGTCAGGTGTTGGGACGATATCATTTCTGCAAGAGCAGAAGCAGCAGAGAAAATAGTGGTGCAGCAAACAGAGAAGCAAGGGACAGTGAGGGGCAGATCTGAACTGTCAGCACTGGAAGAGAGCAGACAAAGAGTTCTGCCAAATGGGCATCAGACCCACAATTCTCCTTTCAAATTGCTCACATGCACACACATAAATAAAAAAGATTTTGTCTTTAGATACACTTTAATGTTGACTAGGGTGATCTTTGTGGGAAATCAGAAGATAGTTTTATCCCTTAAGTCTTAAGAGAACACAACAACTGGATATGTTGTAATGGACAATAAACAAGGTACTTACATTGAATAAAATGACAGTAGGGGGGCATTAGCCTTACAGATGACAGTGTATTTCATTTACACGATATGAGCAGATTGCCCGAAGAACTCCACTTAAAGTACCCATGAGAAACATTCTGCCACCCACAGTGTACAACTTATTTGGTACCCTAACATTATGTCAGAAAGAATTGTATGAGTTCATATGAAATCTGATTTTATCAAAATTACAAAAAATATAAAAAAAATAGCAATTGTAGTGTAGAATAATCATTTGTTAAGCAGGATTATGAAATGCATTAAAAACCAATGATCAAACCTGTTTAAGTAGATGTGAAACTCTGGGAAACATCTTAAACCTGTTGTGCTGACCAGGCATTGCTCCAGGCTTGGCTTATGAGGTGTGGGCATTGTGGAATGATCTGACTCTTGGCATGGTCTGGCCACCTCTGTAGTAGTTCCCTTTTTCATGCCCTCTTATTAGCTTAATGTTTTTTCACAGAACATTGCACATTGGCATCCGAGCAGCAATCTGTTCTCTTGCAACAAGGCAGCTGAATATCAAGTTCCACATTTGTGAATTCTTGTATGTCATATGCAGCCACCATAACTGTCATATGCCATTTCACCAACTGAGTGTGGACTGAGTGTTGAAAGCGCCCATCTGATTACTTGAAGAAACACTGACATTTTTCATTTGCTGTAATTATTTTAGTAATTTTAAAAGGAAAAAAACACACAGAAAATATTTTTCTGGAGTGTTATTGTGTTGTTATTGGTCAGCATTTCCTGCCAGATCAATAGCAGCTTTAAAAACGCAAGTGCTTCTCACTGCATTATAGGAAACAGACATACAGTATATGGATGGTTTGATAGTCATTGACATTCTTCCCCACAGTACCCATTACTCTGAAGAACTGTCTTTGTAGGGAAAGGATATTTTCAGAAAAAAACACACACATAAAGTTTGCTAAAAACCTTGCAATATACATAGTCAGAGAAGAGAGGTTAAATAAAGGTGGATTTGCACTTTAAGAAAGGGCTCCAAAGTTAAAGTAGTATTACACGCGTAACCTTTTTTTTCAGTAATTAATCCAGATCCAACAAATATACACTGTCCAGCAAAGCATTTCTTATAGTCATTATGTTGACTCCAACTCTCTCAGCTCAGCTTTCCTGAACTTTCTGTTGCGTACAAGATCACAAAGGACCGTCAGTCTGCAGCCACTCTCTATCTACTAGCTTGGAAAAGGAAAGAGGAGCGGAAGGGGGGGGGTGGGGGTGTCTTGTCTTGCTGTGCCTGTGTATTTGTGGAGACACGCAGCTTACTAGCATGCACAAGGGTGGCTCCATAGGGCCTTGCAAGGGGAAGGAGCCACCCTAAAACAGAAAATCAAGGCCAGTGCTCAGGGGATCAACTGATTCTGCAGGAAATTGAAACTTTAAAACAACAAGGAGCAGCATCCATTATAAGTGATTTAATCGGAATTTAAACTAGCTTGAAAACTTTTGACTTTAATATCACTTTAAGTTTCTGAATGAAGCTGGGTCTTTGGTAAATAAAACACTGGAAATAACCAGGGAAACGGAAAAATCCAAAAGTGAAGATCTTTGCTCAATTTGTTGCATAACAGAGTTGTGTATTTCTATGCTGCTATTTGTATATATATTTATTTTTTATATGGGATTATAAAATAACTCTGCAGCCAAAAGTGTTGCTCTGCAAATAATATCCCACGAGGACACCGAGGGGCAGTGCTAATATAAAGTTTGTACCGTACCTATGCATGTTTCATGTATCGCTCAGTAATGCAGATGTCACTCCTAAATCTTGCCTCATCTTTGTTATGTTGTTGACTAAAGCTTAGCAGAACTCACATAATTTTGTCAACATATTGGTAAGACACTCGGACGACTGCTTTTCCCCAGGGCAGTCTTATAGAGGACTCTGATGCTTCCCTTCTCTCTCACTGGTTTATATACAGTGGAAATGATGGATCTACTTTTCTGTCAGGATTTATAAATTTGCAAACATTGAAGTGATCATTATTTGTTAGTATTATTATACAGGATGTATATAGCGCCAACAGTTTGTGCAGCACTTTACAATATAAGGAAGACATTACAGTTACAATACAAATCAATACAAGATGGTGAGGAGGGCCCTGCCTACAGTCTAAAAGGAAGGGGCAAGGGGCAAGTGATACAGGAGGTGGCAGATGTTTGGGGATGAATTGGCGGTAATGCTTTATATTTTCCATTGCCTCTCCAACGGTATCTTTAATGAAGTGTTAAACAATAAATGTACCTGTGTCTAATACTACTACTACTGGGTTCACAAGCATTGAAATGTAATGAAAAATTGTATAACATCAAATAACACCATGGAATGTTACTTTTTTTTGCAAAACTATTTGTAAACTATGCGTGGCCCAGTGTTGAGGTTTAAACAGCTTTGCGTTTAGATTTTAGGCTAAACACGTATTTAAACTCTAACATTGAACTTCTCTTATTTCCTGTTCTATTGATCTGTTAAATATAACATTAAAAGTGTTTTATTTTTTTGTTTGATAAGTGCAAAAAAAGACATCCTGACAGCTGATAACTTCCTGTGCATTCCCCACTATGTAATAGAGAGAGATAAGGAGAGGGAGATGTGTTCTGCAGGCCAAATCAGTTGGGAGCAACTTAGGGTGATAACACTCCATAGAGACAGTGCAGTGAGTTAGTGTTGCCATCCTAGGACAGGAAGTGTTACTAGCAGGATCACCAGGTTTAAATAAAGAGAAATAGTAAGAAAATCCCAATGTAGTCACCACGTCTGCGAACTGGTAAGCTGCAATGCGTTACATTTTTGTTCTTGGGTTTAGATATACTTTAATTTTCAAGAGAGTTGTTGCATGCTGTACTCCGCTGACCCTTAATGGGGGCATGATTTTCAGGTGTGTTTTCACAACATATCCATCAAAGCTATTGTTCTTAAGCAAAAGGTAAGTATAAATGTACTAATATTAGCAAGTAATGCCATTTAAGTTCTGTGCTGATTGGGCAGGTTGACTTGAGGATGAAAAAAAGTTTTCAGATTTTGATGGAAAACCAAAAGTGGATTAGTTATTTTTCTTCAGAAGAAAAGGAAAGACCTGTTCTCTGCACTTTTGCCACATGTATTCCTGGCTGAAATATCACATGGTGTCTTTTCATCAATTTTGTTTAAAAAAAGAGAGAAAGGAAATGATGCAATGGATAGTATTGGTGTCCATTCCATTGCATCATATCCTTTCTCTTTTTGTTTTTTTTTTGTTTTTTTACCATGGCTGAGGGAAAATTGATGAAAAGACACCATGTGACCAAGCCCTTAGATGAAAGAAAAATGACCTAAAATTCATCCACAGCAGCATTTATAAAATGTCAAGGTTTTTATCAGCTCTAAAAATGTATAATAAATATTCAGTGAAGACAGCTCTGAACTGGGTTATATTTTATGTGTGGAGTTTGCAGGACAATTGCGGAGAAATAACTAAAGCTGATTATCCTTTACTAACAGGCAGAAAACCTCTCCTGTTGTTGGTCTACTGGAAGCTGCAACAAGGATCGTGCACCAGAGGGGTTAAACTGTGTCATTTAAAAAGTATTCTTTGAAGAGATTTTTGCATAGAAGCAGCAGAAAATATCATCCCGTGAAAGCAACCAAGTGTGCCATATTTCAAGGGCATTTTTCACTAGTAATGAGCAGTCACAAAATGTGATTTAATAAATGCTATTTCAACCTTAAGTACCTTGGATATCTAATGTTCTGAGAGTGCTTATGCTGGGTCCATAGTGAAACCCTGCAATTGCTAATGAGATCTTTTTAAGCAATGACATGCTTTGCAAATTGTAACAAAGAAGAGTTTACAGAAATTGACGTGGACAATTATGGAACAAGGTTAATGATCATATTCCTAAGTGAAATAGTTTAATGTTTCTGATATATACTGATTATATCAAATTATAACAGAGCACAAAACCGCTTGTCATCAGGCCTGCATTACAATGATACATGGCCTCTCCGTGCCTCTATAACTGTCTCTGCCATGTTAGGATCTGGATTATGTTAATTTTATTTTATTATTTTCATTGTTCATCTGGTTATGTTTTGTACACATGAAATGCCTGTTTTTGTTTTACTTTGTAGCCTAAAGACAGGAATCTCTAAAACAAAATGCTAATGCATTCATTGCTTTAGGGATGTTTGGGGTAATTCTATTCATTCAGCTTAGAACAAGTTAATCAATTTGTCATACTTAACTATATAAATTCCAATGCATCTAACACGAATGCCCATCGTAGGGTACATTTAATTATCTGCATATATTTTAATAGCCCTTAAAGGATGGAATCATTATAATATAACCTGTTGTATTTGGCCTAGGATAAGCTAAAATATAATAGTTATCAGTGGTGGGATTATGAAATTTGTGATGTAGCGTGATGGCATGCAGCAATAAACTGTACCAGAGAACATATGTGTGTCTGTAAATGGCCAGACTTCTTGCAGTGTGGGAGATGACAATGGGTAATCGGCCCCAAATGACCGGACTGTTGTAAACTAAGCTCATTTAAAACGAATTGAATCGATGTTAGGGATAGCAGAAAGTACACTTTGACAATAGGAACTGTCAGCCTGAATTTGCTGTCATATTCTAACCCATGGCCTGGACTAAGTGATCATAGATAGGCAGGCTTAATAAGCTTTTGCCCCCCATTGACAAGCAAGTCAATGTGCATGCCACAGGGGATCAGGGTGCCTGCTTAAAGAATGTAACAGCAAGATTATTAGTGCAATTGTTTCTTTTTTCGACTTTACACATATACATATTGTGTGTGTAAATAAATATATATATATATATATATATATATATATATATATGTGTGTGTGTGTGTGTGTTTTATTTCTTTTTACTTTACAAAACACTGCACAAACTGTTGGAGCTATTTAAATTCTGTACACAAACATAACCATTTATCAAGCAAATTAGAAGAGTCTGGAAGTCTAAAATTTGTTGCTATATCCCTTTAGTTGAAAGATGGTATTACAGAAAAATTATATGCTTGTTTTACTGATATATTTCTATTTTATTTCCCTCCACAGCTTTAATAGCCATTGGCCGGTATAGCAGCACTATAGAGACAGTGGACGTTGGGTGGTGTAAGGAGATCACAGATCAAGGAGCAACTTTGATTGCACAAAGTAGCAAATCCATACGTTATCTGGGTCTGATGAGATGTGATCAGGTGAGATATTTCTGATTGTTGATGGTGTGTAACAATGATCTCCACTTTACAAGGAATTTAGGCTTTTTTCTAGCCCTCTGTGTTGTATACATTTTCAAGAAAGCAGAATTTGTCATGTGCAATATTACAAATAATCATCATTATTATTGTTTGTGTCCATGGAGGGTGGCAACTTTTGTTCCCCTTGTTCCCTGTGTGTGTTGTAAAGTAGCCACCACTCCAGGCTCGCTCCTGTGGTAAATTAGAACTTCAATACGAATTGGTAAACTAAATGTGCGATTGTAGTTCATCACAGGAGTGATCTTGGAGCGGTGGTTAGTTTACAACACACTCTGGGACCATGGGGAACAAAAGTTGCCACCCTCCAGAAGGAGTGACAGTGTCGGCCAAATTCAGAAATGACTTGAGGGGATGCACAGCTGAGTGATACACAAATAAGATACATTTTCGGTAATAGTTAAGGTACTTGAATGCATTTTTGCAAAGATTTAACTCGTGAGTTTAGTTTCACTTTAAATGTGCAGTTGTAAAAAAAGCCATAAGGTGATGGGTTTTACAGAATCTTATTTATTCATGTATAGCATTGTTTCCCAACCTATGTATCGGTACCTAAAGTGGGTTGTTGACATGTTTGTGATGGGAGATTACATGAGTATGTAGCCTAGTCTGTTCAAGCACACCATTGGTGGCAAGTAATATAGCACACTTTATTTATCTATGTTTCACATCTTTTACTTCTGTGATCTTAGGCGAAGCCTATAAAGATGGCTGAACATGTTTATGTGCAGTTATTGGATAACAGAGATCTATGGGATGAAATGTAATACATATTCCCACAACACCGCCCCTCTCAAAGCCTTTGAAACAATTACATTCATATAATTGACAGCACAGATATGTATGGGGAACTATAGTGTAGGCAAGCAGTGGGGGTGGAGGGATTTATACAGAGGTGACCTATCTCTGGTTCTAGATTAAATAAAGTTGAATAAAATATTGTCCCAGCAATGTTAATTAGTTATTAATGACTCCAAAAAACATTACACAGTGTAAATACATACTGCATGATTACTGTTTTACTTGCCAAAGGGTCTGTAATTCTGTACATCCAGTCTTATAATTTAGATACTGTATTTCAACCATACTGCACAGTTAAGCAGGTGATACTTATTTCTTGGCCCATGTCACCTCCCTGTCTCCAATCTGCTGTTATACAATAAATCAGCAACAATACGTCTGACCAATAAGCAGGTAAGGGGATACAGAGAGCAGGGATGCTAAACCGGGAGGCAGCAGAGCGATCTTCTTGACTAGCAGAGATATAATGAATATAGTGATGGCTGGCAGAAAAATTACAAACTATTTGGTAGATAAAACAACAAATATTTGTGAATCAGAACTGTTTATATAGCCTTTGAAGTTCTACTTACTGTATGGAACTAAGGCAAGATATTACTGTTTACTCTCGATGTGGTTTCATCTAGTGATTGAGCAGTCCAGCTTTTTTATACCAGCAAGGCCGGTCTTATGCTGGGAAGACTTCATAAAAAAAGATTTCCAATCTTTGTACTAAATGTCAAAACACCAAGGAAAATATTTCCACACGACTGGGCTTTTTCACAGTGTTTATAGGAAGATGCCCATTTTCAGTGGAGATGTACGTAGCTGATTAAATTGTCCTTGCTGAAAGACAATTGTGGAGTTTTCTTTCATGCTTTAAGTGGAAACACTTCTGCAATAGAAAGGCTTAAGTATTTCATTTTTCTCCAAGCAGCTGGACGGTTTCATTATAAGCTTCTATACAACAGACCTGTTTTATATATGTTACACCCTGGAAAAGTAATTTTTAGCAGTCAGAAAATGTGTATACCAGTCCTTATAATTGTGCAAAAACTGGTGTATTTATTGGTGTATAATTAAAGCAAAGTAAGAAATACCCAGGCTGTCGGGATTCATTGCACCAAACATTTGATATATTGTGTTTGATATTCCTAAACTTAACATTAAGAAATGACAAAATAGAGAAAAGACTGGTATTGTTACCTAGTTCTACCTCAATTATGCAGTTAAAAGATTTGATGTTCCACCCAGAAGGCCTCTGGTCCATCCTGGAATAGAAGCATGAAATTCCTAGTAAAGTAAAGTTTTATTATTACATTTTGCTTAAAAACCATACAGTAAAATGTGCTCTGGTCACAGTATTAGAAATTTGCGAGTCTTATGGGGGTTATATTTCAGTCTGTAACTCCTTATTTAATTGATTATCGATAGTAGAGTTAACTGAACAGTTCAGTGAATAAAATTTAGTCTAAAAGCATAGCAAACGCTACTTTATATAGCTGAGTGGAATATTAACCTTTGACCATTTTAAAATATACTTTTGAGTCTGAGCCATGAGCTCAACAGCTTTGTGTGCTGGATTGGCACTACGCAGGATAATGCCCTGTACTGGTTTACAGTTTCAGCTGTTAGCCACACAGCTGCATTTTTGGATTTACATTACATAACACATTGCCATCTATTTGCTTTGCAGTCCAAGCCATTAGCCAAACAGCTTCATATGCGGTTACATTACTTTTCTTTTGGCTTCACATTCTGATAAGTTATTTTCAAAAATCACATTCTTACTTAGAAAAAGACTTATAAAATAGTATTAAGACCCTGCTCTGTATGAACCCTATGTAGAAATAACCCACCACTCCCCAAATCTCAGGATTTTATTGGTCGGTGTCTGTGAAAGGGCAGAAGACAGGAGACGAAAACTATCTTAAACCTATGCCTTCAAATATTTATCGTGTGTAGGTTTGTTTGCAGCTCAAATATACTTTATGTGAATTAAATTCTCTATGGGCACTTTAGAAGACTCACTGTTGAATTGGCCTTTTAGTATACTTCCTAAGATGGGAAAGACTTGACACATCTTAGTGCTAGAACTTTGTTTTTGTATTTTTTATGATTGCACTCAGACCATTGATACCTCATTATTGATAAACACCATTTTTATACATATATATTTTTATACATGTTAGCTAATAGAAAGATAGTTTTGAAGGAAATAAACAGGGATTTGATCCTAAGGAAGGGATATCTGTGTTCTTTGTTCTTACAATGATGTTTAGCATTTTAAATAATCAGCTGGACAAGCTGAGTGTATTTGTTAATATAACACACCTAACATATCAAGTGTACTCAGAACAAGGTCATGCTCTCTGTGCCCAAACATTGATCAGAACCTTGGCTGCTAAATCGTGGTTACAAAGTTTGCAGTATATCTTCTGGTGATGAAGGCACAGAGAAAAAAATTAGGCACGCTCCAAATTAATGATTATTTCTACTTGGTTAATTTTTTCCTTATCCCCGACCACGCTCTGCAAAGGAGACAGCCTCTTGATTGATAGCCCTTATCGGACTGTCTCTGCACTTTCCCAACTCCAAACAAGGCTCCTCTTCCAGTTCTATTGCATTTGCTGATTCCTGTGAGTGTCCCTCTCCCTCTGCATTCCTGTGACATCGCTTGTGTGGAAAGTGCAAGGACAGTGAGAGAGTTGTCAATCAAGAGGTCATCTTCCTTTGCAGAGAGTGGTTGGGATGAAGAGGAGTAAACTGTCAAAGTCTTTATCTCAGTTTCTACGTCACTTAGAAGCATGGGATAAAAAGTAACATACACTGTGGGAGTTAGTTGTCTGAGCTGCGAAAAATAATAAAAAATGAGACTTCTTCTGCTAATTTAACAGTAAACCTATAGCAATGGTTGCTGTGGATACCAGACACAGTGAGCATTGCTATTTGCATTGAATCCCTGTAGTTTTACAAGCTTTGTCCGTCTTCTGGTTGCTGAGCCATTTTCTTTCATTATTTACAAGCGCAATGTCCTTGCTGCTCCTTCTCCATGCATACAGGCCTTAACTAGTAATTGCCTGTGATTGGCGCTCCGGCGCTGTCAGCTTCCTAGCGGGCTCGGCACGTGGAGCTGCAAACACTCCCGAGCCCATCACTATTAACTAGCAGACTGACCTATGTTTGAAATGCAGGTCCCCAGATTCTCATTTACTTCAATGGAGTAGTGTTGATGACAGTTTGAATTGCTTTTCATTTGCATTTCTTCAGATATAAGGTGTCCTATTGAGGTATGTTTTAAAGAAGTACTCTGGGCAAATAAAATCTTAACCCTTGCAGTGGTGCTTATTTTGTCTAGGGAGCTAAAAAAGTAGATATATACTCACCTGAACCACGATCCTGGCTGACTCCTAGACCAATCCCTGCAGCCTGTCTCCCTCTGCTCCAGCGATGGAATGTCCCTCAGTGTCCTTAGGTCCAATACACAGTTTTAGACATGATGACTCACAGGATGTTGCACAGCTGGAGCAAAGGGGAGCGAGGCTGAAGGGACCGCTCTAGGAGCCAGCAGTGAGTATATCTGTGCTATTTTAGCTCCCTGGATAAAATGACTACTTATCTCTTGAAGTGTGGGGATAGCCCAGTGTTCTTTAAATTGCAGGCAAAGCAGGTCAATGCAGTCTTTTCTTACCAGTTGTAAGTATTTAAGCAGCACTGTGTTCGAAAGTGAAAGGCTGCATTTGAAAAGAACGTTAGTCTACATAAGCCCATAAAGACATTCATAGCTCTTTGATTACAGACTGATAGCTGCAGCTATGGGCTGTTAAGTATAATGCGGGATGCAGTGCAGCGCCATGTTTGGAGCTCATTAGGATCCAGCCCAATCCTGCTTCATCGTTCACACATCAGCTGTGTTGTCCTCTAAGGAAATGCTCAACATATCACATTTAAAGTTCTTTGAGCATTACAGTTTTGGTATCTTTTTATCTAATCTTCACCATGCATAACTTCATATTTTCCTCTCCCGTCCAGACAAGCAATGCCGGAAACCTAGACATATATATTTGTAGCTCTTTTGTTTTGTTATGCAAAACGTTTCTGACTAATTATCTGAACAAAAGACTTAAACCAATTCAACAACTTTAAAAGGCCATTTTAGTCTGCTCTGCTAAGTGATCATCAATAGAATTTCTAACGATGTAACATTTTTCATACAACTTTAATGTGTCCCTATCAATATGTTTTCCTCTTTAATACTGCACAGCGTCAATGCAGAGAATACAAATGTTTGGGGGAAAAAAAACAATTAAGATGGCAAATTAGCCAAGCAGCATCAACCTGCCATCGACAAGATGTATGAGTGTAATTAAAGAACGACAAATATTACTGTAACAAGAAGATATCTATACTTTTAGCTATGATAATCTCCTCACTGCTGTGTAATTTGTACAATAATTCTTACTAGGTTTCACTTGCATATTTCAGCTTTATTAAGGTTTTTTTTTTCTCCTTGGGTAATAAGCCTCAATAAAATGGTATTAAAGGAAAAAAAGAATGTGCAGACCACAATTTAGTGACAGTTACAGCAGAGGCCTACAAGGGTAATTGGCTCTGTCTAAGTATACTGTAATTTGTTTGTGCCTACACATTTATCTATGGTTTTAATGATTCCCTCTTTCCACATGATTCCTGAAATGAATAATTGAGTATGTAATCATATTTAAAGTATTTTCAAGTAGCCTTTGTATGCCAGTGAAACCAATTACAGAAAGAGGGCTATGTACTATTAAAAATGACCATGATACTGCAGAAATGCAATATTACGCAAAACAAATAAGTACAATGATGAGTACTAAACATTGATCAATAGCAATCCTAGCAATAGCGTTAACCAAAATAGTGTACATACAGGTGTTTTTTTTTATTAGCTATGTAATGTAGCTGGGCTGAAAGGTTTTACACGAGCCAAAGGGCCAGTTTAAAAAAAAAAAAGGAGAAGCCAAGAGTCATAAATATAATGTTCTTTTTTGTAAATTTCATACACTTTGTGTATATGTCAGAAAAGGAAGACCAAACAACAAGACTGTCCTGCCAAGAGTGTCCTTCAGAATGATAGCTGCAAGAGATCTCTGCCTCAAGAACTACAAGATGGTTCAAGCCACTGTCATGAATCCAAAATGTCTTATTTGATCTGAGTGCAATGACCTTTTAACTCAAGCTACTCAGTTAATTAAAGCAGATCTGTGGCATGGCTTGATAATGCATAATGTATTGACAAAGTTTGCTGTCTCTTTCTAAACCCTTGATCAAACTTGATCCTACAAGATCATGTTCCAGGAAGGATCAGACAACCTAAACTGAAAGAAGATAAACTGCTTCATGATAGAAAGAGAGTGGATAAATGTTGAGAGTATAGGACCTACATAAAAAAAATACACATTTGAATATGAGAGCAAATTAGTTTAGGCACTGGCAAATGGGGTCCTAATTCAATTTTCTTTATCTTATAAGCAATGAAGACTAAATTTCATACACATACATGTTGTATAAAGAGCTAGTGTTAGGTGCTGAACTTGGGGATGCTATGCATTACCAAGGAAGCATAAAGCTGAACTCCAGGCCAAGTAGAAACCTTTTTCCTGCAGTGCAATTGCCTAGTCTACAGTTATTACTAAAAACAGCTCGTGTCCTGAGAAATTATTCTCTTTTTCTGCAGAAGCTGCAGGCAGATGACCCCTGTTCATATGAATACTGCCTCCTAAATGATTTTCACAGGGCGGTGGAGCCTGCCACCTATCTAACGAGGCCTAGGACACTCAACAAAAAAACACTACAACTCTTTGTTGAAGATTTAGCTATTTCCCCATAACTCTAAGTCAGGTACTTTAAGTTAAAGGAAAGCATTACTGGTTTTTGGTCAGTTTTATTTCTATGTTTAAGGTTATAGGGTTTTTTTAGGTCTATTTTTAATATATATGTATGCAGTCTCTGTTTTAGGGCCCGTTCACACCAGTTGCAGTGCGTTCTGGCCAGAACGCACTGCCTCGCATTGAGGCCAGCTCACTTTTTAGTGGGGCAGGATGGGGCATGGTGGGCCATTGAAGTGAATGGCACTGTAACCACGCCCTCCGGCCGCAATGCGATCGGCCGCATGGGATCGCAAGGCACATTATGCTGGTGGTGCTTGCAGCATTTTGATTGCACCGGACCGCAGGCAATAATGTGCCTTGCGATCCTGTGCGGCAGATCCCATTGCAGCCGAAGGGCGTGGTCACAGTACCATTCACTTCAATGGCCCACCACGCCCCCTCCTGCCCCACTAAAAAGTGAGCCGGCCACAATGCGAGGCAATGCGTTCTGGCCGGAACGCACTGCAACTGGTGTGAACGGGCCCTCACCAATAAAGATGTAATGCCTGACAAAGGATTCCTACAGCACTAACGGTTATCTAAATACACAGCAGTAGCTGCCTGCTTGAGGATGACTTTGACTTTGATCTGTGTGTGTAAACTTCAGCTATTGAGCTCTATAAAAATGTGTCTTTATATATAAAATAAGATGAAGAAAACCCATAAAAAGGAGCATAAATCCCTATCTGACATCCAGAAAGAAAACTTTATAAGATTCAAATGCAATATTTTATATATACCTGATCAAAAAGGAAACATTTTTGTTTAGTCATAATCATAGTACACTATATATATCCGGGCAGAATAAAACTTAACCCTTGCAGTGGGGCTACCCCAGGCTCCAGCAGTCTAATGACCCGGAAGTCATCACATCCAATACAGTGTATTCAATGTGAGGATGCCGAGGGACATTCCACCACTGTAATGTAGGGGGAGAAAGATGAGCGGTCTCTGCCGCAGGATCAAGGCTCAGGTGAGTATATCTTCTTTATTCAGTTCCCTAGAGAAAAACAAGCAGTTAACCCTTGCAGTGCAGGGGTGGGCGGGGTGCTTCTTTAAAGTAGGATGTCACAGGCAACACAATATTCTGGGTTCCTAGGTAAAGGATAATTATGGGATGAATGAAATACATTCATCCCAATAGTTAGTCAATGTGTGACACTGCAGCAGAGTGATCACAAACTGCTGATCGCTGAGTTCATAATCTTCTCCCTGCAGAGAGCGGTGACGGTTAGTCACCACACCCCAAATGTATTCCCCTCTCTCTGTTCCTTCAGCGCTGAGGTAAGGGGTGGATCCCGACAACATTGCCAGGATCTGTCCCGGGTGCAGCATATAGTGAGCAATAGCCCACTATATGCTGAGTTTTGGGTCACAGGAGGAGATTAGTAAATGTCCTCCTCTGACCCTAAGGAGAAATACAGCCAAAAAAGGTTGGGTCATAGTCCTCTTTTTTTAAGAAATTAGCATTTTATCAGTCATCATAGCTTTGAACACTGAGACACATAAATGGGTTATTAAACCCTCAGCAGTCTTTGCATATATCTACTGATATGCAAAAACATTTAAAAAAAACGTAAAAAAGGGTTTAAAGTTACCTGTCTACGCTGCACACTCCTGTCCGAACATCTGCAGATTCTCGGGCGGCCACAAGTGACCTTGGGGTGGGCGCATGCGCAGTTCAGATCTTCGGCCAGGTGATGAGTAGAGAAACAAGGTAAGTAAATGCAGCAGTGTGCACCTGCACAGACTCCGTGGGACAGGAAGTGCCAGTTAAGACTGAGGAGTCGGCGCTGGATCGGAGACCGGCACCAGCGCTGGAGGGTCAGCTGAAAACTACAGGAAAGAAGATGATCGGATCAAGAAGTATCATTTATGGTAAGTCCTTACATTAGCACTGGGGGAGGGATTTTATCCTTTAATGTCACTTTAATTAGGTTAAATGTAGATGGTTAGATGAACAATTCTCCTACTAGAAATTCCAGGACACTTTTTGGTTAGACCACAGTTCCTTTTTTTTTAAATCTCTTTATAATCCTGTTTTTCCACAGGTTGTGAATAGTGAATCATAGTAAATGCCTTCAAATATTTTTTTTTTTCTCTTAGTAAAACCACTGCTTCCAGCACTCGCACTACAGTGCTTTGTAATGGCAAAGCTGAGGAATAGCCCAGCCCCTCACACAAGCTCCCTCACAGAGGCTTGTATTGCAAGTGTGTCTGACCAGTGTGTTAAATTACATTAGGCACTAGGTCTAACACGGGTTCCTTTTTGACTGAACAGTCATATTTAGACATCCTAATCAATTGCTGCAAAAGGAAAGCGGAGGTGATTAGTACAATGCCTGTCTGACTGCAAATCAATCACTATGACCTCAAGTGGGCTTTAACCATGGAAAAATAAATTATGTTCCATATGTAAAATTAAAGCAAGCCATTTATGAGGGGATCTCTCATCTATTTACTCTAAAGACATGCTGGTAGGTTAATTTGCTCCTGTCTAAATTGGCCCTGTATGTATGCATGTGAGATAGGGACCTTGGATTGTAAGTTCCTTGAGGGCAGGGACTGATGTAAAGCTCTGCGTAAAATTGTTGATGCTCTATAAGTTCATGCAATACATAAATATTATACTATAAGAGAAAAGATCTGTCTTTGTCTACAGTGCCACAAAGAAGTTGTTTAATTACATTAATGGATAAAAGATAATTTTCTTTTCTTCTAAAAAATGAACATATAGGAGACTGGTTATAAATCATGCTGGAAAATATCTGTTTCGGATGCTGCGGAATTTCTTCATTCCCAAACACTTCATATACAGTTGAAGCATTATACTACTTCGTTTTACTAGAGAAAATCACATGGTTTAATACAGTTTGCCTTATATTTTCAGCAGTGGTCCTGCTTCTGATAAACACAATCTGTATTTTATTTCTGCCTTTTTCTGAAGGAAATTGCTGTTAATGTATTGGGTGATGGTCAGTAGGTTTGCCTTCCCCTCCCTTTTAAATATCTTTTTAACCATTCTCTAAAGCATAAAAGATGTGTTCGTTCAATGTGTTCTATTGCACTTCAAAAGGAACAGCAAGCCAATGTGGACTGAACACGCAAGCCTTGGATGACATAAAAACATATAGCAAAAAATAGATTTCTAATCGTTACCACTATGATACTCTTTATGACCAAACCTCCGTGGAATTTCTTTGATATGAAGTTGACATGAATTAGAATTTCACAAGCGTCTAGAGTCCTCCCAGAAAAGATCAGAGACGATTCTGAGCTGGGTGAAGGGCTCCTCTGTTTGATTCCATTGATTACCCAACTGCCTCCAGGCTACAGGACACAGTAGAGGCAGAGAGTTATTGATCCAAATGATGAAAATAAAATGAATTCATTTCTCATCAAACTGCTATTGTTACAGTTTTTTTTTACTCCACATAGCAAGTTCCTAGAGCACAGCTCGTGTTGCCTGAAATAAATGCCATTTTGTTTTTGCGTGATAAATGCAAAATGTCAACTTGCAAAAACACATGCTTGTGATAACCGCGTCATGAAAGCCAGGGTATTCATAATCACCGTATATCATTCCAGTCTTTCATAAAGCAGCAATGGGGAGTTACAACGCTTTCCAATTTTCCAGTTTCTATGAAATGATTATTTATATTCATTGCAATTAGAGGCACCATTTAATTAAACAGCATGCTTCTCCTAGGGATGATATGTAATGTAAAGACCAACTTCATAATAAACTCAGGTTAATAACCAGCAAGTAATTGCATCTGATACAATAGATTACTTTCAATGCCTGGTGACCTATAAACTATTTTAGTTCTTACTAGAGCTCTCTGCTCTACACTTGTAATTAGACGCAGTAATCTGATAATTAGGGCTTGCATAGATGATTTGGATTTTTTAATTGATAACATTGATCTTTACTTGGCATCTGCAGTAGAAAAAGTGTAACAGCGAGTTTCTGCAAACAAGGCCTAGTAGTGATGCATAGCACACAACAGTTTTAAACTAAATAAGAAATTCTGAAGGAATAAGCAGCAGCTGTTACTCTGCATTTGGATGCAACAGTGTAGTTGTGCTATGAACAAACATACTACTTTTTACAAGGTGAAGGGACCTTATAAATATATCCATCCAAATCATAGGCATCCCTTTATGTATAGGCGTTGTATGAAGGATTTTTAGGTGGTTGGATTTTTTTGAGCCTATGAAGAGCCATGTTACAGGGAGGCATTTACCAGTTTAGCTTCAGCAGGAGCTACTTCCTGACTCTTTTTGTTTACAGTCAGATACACTTAAGTGTATTCCCAGACAAAAATGAACATTTCTCTATAGCAGTATTCCAATACTATGTACATTAAAAGTATGCTTCTTAATCAATCCTTAATATAATTAAATTACCTCTCGATCCTGCTGTTTCCCTGTTTCTGGGCTTAGTTTTGTCGGACCAAAAACGGAATTATGTGGCCTGCAAACTGTTTATCTTCCTAAGCTTGTCGACACACGGAAGCTGTGCCTTTCTTCGTGCATGTGCTGGTATTATCAGAATGAGCTCTGGCATTGCTTAGTCTGGATGTACATGAACTGCTTCTCCCTCCATAACTTCCTGTAGTGATGTAACTGTGCTTACTATATTGCCCACCTGCCACACATCATTACAGTATTACAGCTCCACCCATCTCCCTCACTTCCTGCAGTAACGTATCTTTACCTACTATCATGCCCACCTGCTGAACATAATTGCAGTATCAGGACAATTTGTGGTCACATGACTGTGCCTAAAACACTTGAGATGAGGTATGTAATGGGTGATTTTTTAGATTGGGAACATGTTTACAAGCAAACCTAATAGTATAAGTCCCATTGCCATGTGTCTGGTGGTTAACCTATACAACTACTTCAACTGCATTCACTTATTCTGTGCTTTCATTTATTGCATTTGTGTTATTATTTATAGCAGACAGTAAGTAATAGTGTTATTTTAAAAGGGAGATGTATAAAGGGCTTTACGATTATTGGTCCTGTAGGTAAAGTAGATCTATGCCAAAATGTGTTTTTTTTTAGTTGGATAGAGTGGCAAATGTGAAAATCCCTATCAGTTTTTATTTCACCATTTGTGTTCCAGTGGGGAGCTTTCACATCACTTCTTGTCCTGTTGACATAACAGGAAATGAGTACTTCTCGCCAAGGATGAGAAAATCTTCTCTTAGACAATTGTCATTGGAACAGCATGAGCATGGCAAGTTTACTCAGCTTCCTATCTTTTTCCTGACTAAAAGTTTGGATTTTTCCCTCACTTACTGGCCTGGTCACAGTAATCACCAGGGCAAGTTGAGAGAGTGATTCTACCCAACAGGAATACAGACAGCCATAAAATCCTGACAAGCGTTGACAAGGGACAATTGCACATTCTATCATAAGCTAAAAAACAAAAATTGTTGGCTTTAGATTTATTTTAACATCATTTTAAATCTGAAGTAAAATTGTAAGTTTGTCTATGAACATTTTTTTTTGGGTGTTGCAATGCTAAACTGTCTGCAAATCCAGCTCAGGATTACTGTAGCCCGATGCTCCGTGTCTTAGGCAAATATTTAACATATATAACAAATATATGAACTTGGAGCCCGCAGTGTTTGTTTCTACACCATTTCATCAGCTTTTGTGGGCTTGTAAATGTAATACTAGCATGTGGCATCAGCAGCGTTGAAGTGCCTTTGGGTGTGTAAGCTTAACTGACAAAGTCAAGATTTGCATGTGATTTCAGCCCCCAAGCTCCCTGGATCTACTGATTTGGTGTGACATATGCAGGTAATTATCACATGCTGAAGTTTAAAACAAATCTGTGCTTTGCCCTTTCTGAGCAACCCAGCAGGTTTTAACCTTGCCATTCCAAGCAGTGTATACTTACCTTTGCTTTGTTCCTTTGCCGATCCTTTTGGTGCATGGAGCCGAAGAAATACCTGGCACTTATTGGTATGTTGGAATATGTGACAGTCTTTGGACTCTAAAAGCACTATGGAAGCTGTAGGGAAAGGCGAATTGTTTTATTACTATACTGTCTCACTTTATTTTGTGAATCGCTGGGTAAACTGTTGGTGCCATATCAATCCTATAAAACCTGAAAAAAAAAACCCTATCACTTAAAGTGGAACTGAACTTAAAAAGTTACGATTTGCCATGCAATAAGGAAAATTTCGAAATATCACCTGTGCCTAAACAGTACCCTGAAAAAAGAGCAATTAGTTTCTTGGTTTGTGAGGATGCCTAGGCACTCCTTTGCCTACAGACTCATAGTTGTGTATATGCAGTATGAAATGAAGGCACTACTGCCTCATACGGCTAGTCTCAGGTGAATTTGGAGTAAAATTTGGTGATGTCACTACTGCACTGTTCACTGTAGTTTTTGCCAGAGACTGACATGAGGAAGTAAATCCCTGCCCTATCAAGATGGCCTATACACTAAGACAGTGCAGAACAAGGCATGGCAAGTCAGTGAGGGGGAAAGATCATCTGCAGGGAGACCAAAGAAAATGCCAGTAACTAACCTTTTGCCCTTTGCCTGCTTTCTTTTGGGCACAGCTTCCAGAATTTATTTCCCTTTCATCTATCCTTTAACCTTCAAAGTAATCTCCCAGCAAATGCCCCTTACCCCCGGCCCATCCCTTGTTTCCCTCCCACAATATTTGTATTTTATTTTTAAAAAAACACTTTCCAACCCCATTTTTAAGTTCCTGAGTTGAACCATCACATGACCCTCCACATTGCCTCTTTTAGGAATGGAGAACGGTGATCTGGTGCTGGAGTCCAGGCCACCGCCAACCCATCTACCCCTTGTTATGATGTCATCATGCTGCTGCAGTCTTTTGGAGCCAGGGACAACTCCCCTGGTCGACAGCCAGTGGGAAATGTCCACTTTACTAGGCTATCGAACCCCAAAAAGGACCCTCCCCCTCTGCAGTCCAAAATATAGAGGATGCAGGACCTAGCCCATCATGTGACTATGGATTTGAGAAAGTAATAGGAACATTTAATTTATTTTATTTAATCATATTAGAGAATGCTGTAAAGGGGGATGAATGCGTGAGAATGTGACTGGAGATTTTCAAACCTTAACCCTGTGCACACATTGGGGTGGCACCACCCGAGCATGCTAGCTGTGTAATTGAGTAATAGCTAAAATTAAACAGAGAATATATTCCAACCACTCCTGCACAGCAGTATTCAGGCATTTTCTCTGTTTTATGGTAGTTAAAACCTAACCCTAATGTGAAATTTACCAATGATGCAACCTAATCCTAATATTTAAATCTTTCTCTGCCCCTTTCCCTATCCCTAATCTAACATTTAATCGTATCTCCACCAAACAATAAATGACCCCCTAGAACTTTGTACTTCCTTTATGGGCCGAGCTCTCCCAGTGTCCAGATCTTGATGATGAGAGTACGTGTTTAAGATTTATTTTGAACTGTAGAAAAGCAAGAACAGAGAGAAATTCTTAGTGATTACATCAAATAAAACTATACCAGCTATACGTCTGATTCTAACATAGGTTATTTCTATTCAATTTACAATATGCATACAGTAAGCAATAGAAATGCTTTAATAGTCCCTGTGTTTTTGCTTTATTCTGTGCTTAACCTTGAACCTCTATGTTGTATCATTTTGTATATCAGCAATATAAAGAAGAATATGTCAGGATAAAAAGCAAGTGCATCCACAAGCTGGGATTCATTGCACATTGATCCCCTGCACCAAGACAGGATTGTGCAGTGGCAGTAATTGAAGTAATCAACTCAGTAGGATGCTGGGTCTTTATGTTTAAGCTAAACAATAATTGCAAAGCATTTCTGTAAAAGTGCATATGTTTGTAACCATTTCTATAAACTGCCATATTGCATGCAACCAAATAATATATGTAATGTGCAAATCCCAACATCCAGCAGAGAGCTAGCGCACCCTCTTAAATATGTTTCTTTTTAAAGGTGCTAATTGTTTTTGTGAGTACAAGAAAAATCTGTTAATAGTCACTTACATACAGTATAATGCTTAAGAGGCACACTAATGAATATTACCCCCAATGCATCTTAGTCTGTGGGTTTTATGACCTTTAGGCACTTCAAGGGCACGTTGGTGACATTTTAATAAAAAAAATAAGATATAATACTTTCCACCAGCAAACATACAGAAAGTATACATTATGTGCTTAGAGCAGATGAGGATAAATCACACAGTATAAAAAGTGATGCTTAATTTGCATTACCTGAGATCAGTCCTAGACCATGCTCAGACAACCCTTTACTTTCTAGCAGCAGCCTTTAAATATGAAGCCAGAAATTTAATTTTGGTTGGCCAACACTTAACTATGGCCTTTTAGTGCCACTCACCTATGCAGTTTTTTAAGCAGAAGGACTAGTAGGCATCTTGAGCTCCTTTCCATGCCTATATGCCTGGCTGTTAACCCTATCAAATGCAGAATTAACAGCCTTCCCCCTCTGTATTGCTCCCAGCTGCTCCACCTGTTCTGCTACCTTTGTCATGTCTGGCACAGACACGGCATAGAAAAATGAGACGATTGCTCCTTATTTTTAAAGGGGCTTTTTAGAATAGAGGTACAGGTTTTCATGTCTTTGTTTAAAATGCTTCCTAAAAGAACTAAAACCCACACAAATCATGTGGTGTTTATATTTTGCCCTAAATAAGTAATATCAGAACTTGTGCCAAGGATCCTTATGTCTGCCGAGTCCTACACTTAATCCTTTTTACAAAGCACAAAGGTCACATACTTGTAATAATTGTCTTTTCATTGATATGGAGCTACAAGCTGTCAAATGATACTTTGTGTATGCGCATAAGGTTTTTTTGTTTTTTTAAGTGACTAAATATATCCCCTTGGATACCCATAAAGGGACTCAGAGGGATGCTTAAATATGGGCATGCGAAACTAATATATATA
>NW_017307452.1:77781-111400 GCF_000935625.1 Nanorana parkeri | reverse complement strand
GGGTTCTAATCACAGTAATCTTAATAATATATGTACTAATGGTGGGTCTCCTATATATTATCAAAAAATCCACATGTCCCCTTTTAGAGAGATCCCACCATCAAGCTCATAATGCAACTCTGTAGTCATGTATAAAAGGCAAATCATTTATTAAACAAACAATGTATCAAGACAAACATGAATAATGGATCATGTTAAAACCTGTAAATTGTGTGTATTGCACATTCACAAACCTCGGGTAACCATATATACTGAGTGGCCAGATTAATATGACCACCTGATGTTTGTAGGCAATTAAGCTATAATTTTGCGCTGAAGTTGCTAGAGGGCCAGACTATTATAAATAGGGAAGCAGGTTGTTTACCACGACAGTAGAAGTAATTTTTTTTCTGAAGATATGGATAAACAACACGATTTAACAGCCTTTGAACGTGGGATGATTGTTGGCGCTCAAGCCATGGAGCAAGTATCAACAAAACAGCAGAATTTGTTAAATGTTCAACGGCAGCTGTTGTTAAAGTGTTTAAAGACTGGACTGTCAGCTGAAAATCTGCTTCTGAACGTGCGAATTGTGGCCGTCAGCAACTAGTCAATGTTAGGGCAGAACGGAGAGTGACAAGACTGGTACAAGACAACAGAAGGGCAACAGTGCAGTGTCAGATTCCTCACATCACCTTTCAACATCTCGTGGAGTCACGAGGCGGCACAACGAAGTCATCTCATGGCCCAACAAAGTATTGATGGGGTGGTCATAATAATCTGGCCACTCAGTGTATTGGAGCATTTGCAATATGGACCCCTCGAACATCCGAATCCAATAGAGATCCAACTCCATAACAAATATAGGTGGAAAAAATTTATCTCCACAGACTTCCAGTATACAATGGAAGAGTCATTCAAACAAGTCGTCTATGGTAGAATCAACTCTGTGTGTTCACACACAAATGAGCCAGCGTACTCACGATATCTTAATAATCCAAGCGCCAGGGTCCAGCCTGTATCACAACTTCATAAGTGTGAATCAAGTAAAAGTTGAATGATTACCAGTAAGCACTGGATGAAATACATCAAAGGACACTGACCTTATTGATGAAGTAATGGATCCCAGCAGAGATGTTCTCAATGATTTCCGAGTAGCATGTACGGCCGTACAGAATGCTTTGAGTATGAATATACTCACGTAGCGCTATCAATACCGATGGTTCCTTTGGTAATCTCAGGAAAATATCAAGGGGTATCCAGATATCATTAGGCATCCGTGGTGTAAATCATGGTGAAGTCACTCATAGGTGTGGACTAGATTCGGGTGTAAGGCTTGTCCACAAGCCAAGGTCCACAAGCCATGTGGAAACTAACTCCATCCTGCACTATAACCCCTTACAGTCTGAACATGTGAGGGTGCATGGCAGCACCAGTGGCATTTTAGGGCCATACGGGGAGCCCTTTATCAAGGTGACACCTTAACAAAGGGACCCTGTGTAACCGTGAAATGCCATTGGTAGTATGCCTTTGTAAATTATGGTTTCTGCTACACATTTATTGCCATTTTGGTCTCCTCTTTATTTGTTTGGTAAGCAGTCCTGACCCCTGTTAAGTTTCCCCAAACACCAGGACATATTAATGCACTGAGTTGAATGGTTTAAATGCTGTCCAAAAACCATAAGCTACAGTTTATGTTCAGATAGAAGGGCAGCATCTAGTGCACATGTTGAAATAGTAAACAATTATACATGTTGTATGCCATGAAAAGTACTTGGCCAACCTTGATACATACAAATCAGGGCTGGATTTAGTTATGTGCCCTCTTTTGTTCATTTTATGGTATAACCTTGCACACATCTTTTTGACCAGACAGATCATGTATTCTTTGTTGTAAGCAGATATGATAAATTATAAACTTTTTTCTTTTTTTTTTGCTCCTGAACACTTGTCAAGGGCATCAATATGTTACTTAAGAAAGGATCATTCCAGCATAAGTTATACTGTTGATAAGTACCACTGCAGCTAGCCACTGTGTGCATTGACGTAGCTGGATGGAGGTAACAGTAGTTTTTGCATGTTCAGGACCAACACTGACTTTGTAGACTCCAACTCAATATTATTAATTAGTATACAAACTGAGAATTGGAGGTGCTGAAGGTTTAATCTTCAATACAGGGACTTCTTTTGTACACATTTAAAACAAAGAATACCTGTTGGACATAACCTGATATTATGTAAATTCACTTATGGTTTTCAGTTTGACTTTTTATTTTGAGTTCTTTATGAACAGTTGTGTCTTTTTCCTGTTTTTGCAGGTGAACGAAAGCACAGTAGAGCAACTGGTGCAGCAATATCCACACATTACATTTAGTACTGTTCTTCAAGACTGCAAAAGGACTCTGGAACGGGCTTATCAGATGGGCTGGACACCGAATGCATCCTCTGTCTCCTAACTCTTTGCACAAACCATCATGAATAATGCTTTTTGCATTTTTTCACAGCAGTATAGATTATAAATAATTGATTTATTTCTTTTCAATATACTTCCCCCTTTAGAGTGGCATAACTTGCTAGGTGCTGGGTGTTTTGCTTGGATTGTTTTATGGGAGCTATCTTCTGCGTGGCAAGTATATTTTGCAGGGTGCTTGGCGCCTGAGATATTAGTTCTGTATGGTTGCCATTAGATCGGATTGATATAATTGTGTGAAAAGTGATTGTAACATGTTCTGATATTGTGTTATACAAGCATGCCACTTCTAGTAGAATCAAATTCTCACTCTTCCATATTCCTTGAAAAGAAATCAAGTGTGTACATTATGAACTAGGTTTCCATGTTTTTCCTTGTTCCATTTCTATAGCTGATCAGTCCATCGATTTTCATGTATGCAGAACAGGGGCTTCAGAAAAGAAGCTGAGATAAATATTGCAGAGGAATCCATCCATCATATTATTCATGTGAATTGGCTATTAGAACATTGTTCTTGTATATACAGAGGTACCTCCTATTTTTTTATTCTGAGTTTTAATTAAAAAAAAACTTCACCAAATGGTCAAGGAAGGTATCAGTGTAAATATTACTCAGCTCTTTGTGTCTGAGCCATTCTAATGATGCAGCACATCCTCCTACAGTTTGTATGCTTTGTTCTTTTTGTGTTAGAAGATAACCTGTAGACTTATGCTGTAAATTCTGGCTGATGCACAGCATGTGTAGAAGTGATGGAGTTAAGCTGAAATGGGAAGGAAACAGGGGCACTGAAGTAAGATTTACACCTTGAACGACCTTATCAGTTCTTTATCAGCCCTTGTTTTAACTCTTAAGACATCAGTGTAAGTCTCTTGTTTACAAGGATTTTGGAATATCTATTGAAAATCTTTACCAACTTCAATTCTGTGGTTCTGGAGATAGGCCACGTGAATTCACCTACTCCTATCTTTTAAAATCAGTGCTGTACATGGGAGAGGGGTATCTATTGTTTTAAATACAAAGTCTATGTTGCAATAACCCCTGTGGGTTATGATGCACCTAAGACAGTACAATTATCTCATCAAAGATAAAACTCTAGTTCAGCAGACCTAAGGACATTGCCAGAATGCACATAATATAATGATTTGCACATTTCTGATAAAGACCAAAAGCCATGTACAGGAGCAGCAAGATGAGGATTCTGGGAAGTGTTTTCTATTAACTGAGTACCCAGCAAAAGAAATTTCAACTTTGTTGTCAATTTTAGAAAATCATAGCTGGCTGTAGACTGAAACGCAAAAGTAATGCTTAAAGTGACAGCGTCATAATCTTTCTTTTTTTTTTCCCTAACGTGCAGGGAACCCAAAGTTTCAATAGCTTTTAGTCAAAGTTGCCCCCTTCCTCTTGCCACCCATATATTCTCCTTGGCTTATCTTTATGATAGGCTGCCTCACTGTATAATAGGATTGTGTGAGATGCAGGAGGGGCAGGCAGGCTTTAACAATACCTAGAAATGCCAATGCTTTGCTCAAACAGGACGGTTCAGCATTCAGATAAAGTGGGAGGGCTGAAACTCCAGGTATGTGCAGGCACCTTTATACCTGTCAATAGGTTTTATTTTTAATGTGACAGTGTCACTTTTGTAATATTAAATTGCAAACATATTTGTGTAGCATTTATATTATTATTCTCTGTTTTCCTTTTAAAGGAACTTTGTCAGGTATTAAGGTATCTGCATGAAAAATAGAAACCAGTTTTCTTTTTCCCCTAGTCCCAGGTTGTATGTATCTCGTCCATGGCAGTTGTGTTACTGATCACAAAACTGGTCAAGATGTGTTGTAAAAAAATCTTAAGAGTTATTACATTTGCTGACCTGAACTGCTAAAGGAGTCCATGGAAGAAAATGTACTTCTGTAAGGTTCAATATAATCATTTAAGGAGTTACTATAGATGTCCTTCTCTGGAAGTGTAAACTTTGTACTATGTAAGAATATAACTGTTTCTGCTACAGTTCTTAGCAGATTTCCATAACTGCTCTTCTTTTCCTCCATACCTCTCCTTGGATATTGGACACCAGAACTGTACAGCTGAAGAGGTGGTGAGAGTACTTGCATTGCACTCGCTGTACAAGTTCCCTCTGCCAGCTCCTCTGTATTTCTATTGATTCTTGGAAGAGGACTGGTACAGCTTTTGAGGTTGGTCAGTTTCAGACCAACTGAATCAGCATATACAAAGTGTTATTGACAATAATGACATCAGTCAGGACTGTTGTGTGTTTTGTATTGGATAAAGTAGTATATTTTATTAATATAAATCATGATTATTTCTCAAATACAGTGCTCCATATTGCCAAGGCCATACTGATGACTGATGTAGGTTTTTTTTAAAGAAAGCTGTCATAAGAAAAACCATGGAGGCGCTCTTTGAGGAGCTCTTGTTCCAAAGATGCTAGGTGCCCGGCTGTCATTCTCTTAGTTTGATGCTTTGAGTCACTGACCTGGAACAAGTATACAGATAAGGACTTCTGACACTTACATGTTTTCTCAGCTTCTTTTTTTAAATGGGCCAGTGGCTCACAAAGTATTAAAGTAAACCTCACAGCTGCCATTGCAGACTTTTTCCTAAATATGCTAGTTGCCTGGCTATTCTGCTTACACACTTGCTTCAATACTTTGTAAGTCAGTATTATGTAAAAAGTTTGCAGATCAGGAAAGTCAGTCTAGTCACAAACCCTGTCCTGTATACTTTTTCCACTTTAGTGGCTCAGGGTATTGAATTCAGAGGACCAGATGATAGGCATTTTCAGTAATAGGTTAGCCATGGCATCCTTCATGTTTCTGTTACAAAAAGCCTCTTTTAAAGATAGCAGTTCAGCAAAAAAGCCAGTCAATAATTGTTTTTAATAGGAGATAAGCCACAGCACCTTTACCTCTCACAAACGTCACAGACTGTAAAGTGACAGAAACCTTGCGCATTTTGCTGTGTGACTATAAAATGTTTTCAGCATAGCATTTATGATGAAGATTGAGTCTCACTTGGCTAGTGACTGATTTTATATGCTTGCTTAAATGTCAGTCAACACAACAAAGCATAGCCCGAAAGCCTGCTTATGGATGCATACCTGTACACACAAAACACAACAATATTTACACTAAACCAGCGATTTCAACATTGACATTTTCTAGAAATTTAAAACAGAACATTTCTATTTACATGAGACCTTCTCCCAAATTTGATATTGTTATATTTTCTATAAGACAATAAGGCATGAAACAAATAATTATATTTATTGTGCTGCATAAAATAGTAATAATATGGCAAAAGTGTGTTCCAGTTATAGAGAAGATTAAAACATTTATCTTACTGTTTGGTATTGTTTTGTTTCTTTTCACCCTAGTTGTCTATTTGCATAAGCAAGTACCAATCACAAATAGCTTTGACTACAGTTAGCTTTCTTTTGGTTTCCTGTGGGTTAAAGTGTGTAACCCACAGTGACTGTACTTTGCACGCATTAACCACTTGCCGTCCGCCCGTTGTAAAAAAAAGGAACTAATTGGGTAATAATAAATGTTTTATCATTTAATATAGGGGAAACTTTTTTTTTTTTAAATTTCGGTAATTTTTCCTTAATATAGTAAAAAATAAAAACCCCAGTGGTGAATAAATACCACCAAAAGAAAGCTCTATCTGTTCCCAAAAAAGGGTATAAAATTCATTTCAGTACAGCGTTGCATGACGGAATAAATGTCAGTCAAAGTACCGCAGCGCTGAATACTGAAAAATGGCCTGGATGGGAAGGGGGTTTAACACCGCGGATGTCAACTGGTTAAAGAAGCCAATGTGCGGCTACAGACTATCCTATATGGTACAACTGCTGCCTTTGCACAGGAGCCCTTTTGGCTTTCAACATAGAAGATATATGATACACAGCACACCAATGAATGTCATTAGAACTTGTATCCACAGCTATAGTTACCAAATTCATCCACTATATTAAAATTAAATAATGTAAGCATTACAACCTAATTTTTTTAAAGCTGGTATTCAGAACATTTCTCAGGTTTTTGGCACATTTTTTAGGACTGTTAGGTAGCATACATACTTCTAAGGGGTTACTCTTATCTTTATTGTCAACACTTGCCCCAAAATGTGATAGCTGCAACACAGTGACAGTGACCTGCTGTCCACATCTGTGTTCATTGTAAATCAGGCCTAGGAGGGATTCTATCTGCCTTGTGGCAAACCCTGTTCTTACACTGCCCCAGCTATTCTACTTACCCTTTGGCCTTATTACTTTACTTTGAGTTGACCCTGAACAAATATGCACATATGGACTTCTGATTTTTATTTGATTTTTCCTTATCAGTGTATTTGTTCCAAGTCATTGACTCAAAATATTAAAGCATAGTGACTAGGGGACTAGCATTTTCATAAGGAGGACAATGTCAATATGTCTATAATCACTTGTTTGCGTTCACTGGGAATTGGATCCCCAAATAATCTGACATCAACACCCTAAAAACTCTCAGGCGCTGCTCAGATATACTGGCAAGTATTAGAATTGATAGATTATAATGTGTACGGGGAGCATGGTCAACTGGTAGTGGCAGTGGTAAACCATGCACAAGATAGGGACACTCAGGAACAATCCAAGCAGGTATGTCCTGCACTTGTATTCAGAAAGTCAGCAAACAAAGTTTAATATAGGAGGTCTCTATAGCATTAACAAAATCTGCTCATCCTAGCTACTAATTAAACTTGTAAACCTTGTTATTTCTTGACTGATGGGTTTCCCAAAACAAATAGGCAGCTCTTGTATGTTTTTAGTGTTCTCTCAGCAATCAACCTTTTCACCCAGCAGCAGACTTTCACAGTAGAATGAGTAAGGTAGAGCCTCTAGCATCAACCAGCTCAGATATAATAAGTCCTGTGGACACCTGGCTAAATAGTCACTAATAGTGACTGACTTGCAGGTAAGGTGTCGACCTAGCACTGGAGGCTTTATCCCACCCAAACTTCTACAAGGCCTTCAGGCTCCAGGACCCAGAACAGAACTGATCATCACCTGAGAAAACCAATTAAGTTTGTTTCCTCCATACCTGACACAAATTTTGGCACTCCTCACTTACTGTATGTGTAGGTAAGAAACCTAGGTGACGCATATACAGATTCCACAATCCTGCCAGCCAGCGCCTCACAGTTTATTCCAGAGATCAACCTAGGTTGCAATGCAGAGAGATGATATACAGAGTTTATAAATAAATCAGTGTGCAAAACAGGTGTACTATCTTTTAGAAAATTGTACATATTTTACTACTAGCTTCATCCCTTGAAATGCTTACGACTGTTTAAATAAAATACAAAGTTTGTGAATGTCATTATGTAACTTAAGTAGCCCATACAGTCTCAGATATTTGGTAACACACTACTGATTCGCTACCTTTTTATGCTCTTTAATTGAATCAGCCATTAGAGGATGTGAGTTGTTACTCATAATTGCTTAGTTATTCTGAAATCGGCTCGGAATCTGGGGGATTTACAATGGGAATTTTTTCAGCACAGTATATCTTTGACCAGATAATTAACTGCTTACAACAATTCATTTTATTCAGAAACTGCATTGGTAAAAGAAGAAGTTAAACCAAGAACTTCAATATATGCAATGTCTTCTGATTGCCATTATTTTTGCCATTTTCTCTAAGTAAAAATAAACTTGTAAACCTGCTAAGATTCTGTCGGGCTGTATTAGTTGTTAATCTGTGCTTACATTTGCGTAGTTTCTTCTACAAATTTAACTAGTAACAGCTTAAACGCTAATGTCAGATTGAACATTGGGTAGTAGGTGCAATATGTGCCCTGGCATTGCAGTTGCGAAGTTTTCACAAAAGACAGCTTTATTTTTTTTGCCAAACTCAAGTGTTTCCCTTATCGATCTGAATAAAGCAGTTAAATAAATATCTTGTCTGTGTTTACTGCAGGTCATGTGTGTGGGCTAACAGCTCTGACTAGGTGGTGTTGGAAATGTAAAAACCATTGGAGACGCTACATAAAGGGTTATCAGTGCTGTTATTGAAAAAAATGAAATATACTTAAAGCCATTTTTGGCCAAAACTGAGGAATTGTTAAAAACCTCTGTCCAGTATTTAAATGTTATCTGTGTGACACCCATAAACTGGAAAGTCCATGAGCCCATCGCACTCCTGACCGTTCACTCCAATAAAAAAAGCTGGGTGGTGCGGTAATCAACGGGTGGCAGCCGTGACGAACATGTAGAAAATCAGGGATACCGGCACTCCAATAGCGATGCAAAAAAAGTCTATTTAATGACGTGAGAACATATCACACAAGATGCAACAAACGTTTTGGGGTCACACAGGATCCTCAAGCAAAATACATGTGATGATCCTCACATGTCTTTTGCCTGGGGAAGGGGATCCTGTGTGACCCCGAAACGTTTGTTGCATCTCGTGTGATATGTTCTCACGTCATTAAATAGACTTTTTTTGCATCGCTATTGGAGTGCCGGTATCCCTGATTTTCTACCCATCAACTGGGACACAGACAGCAATAAGATGCTTGCATATCTTCTGAACTTTGTTCCCTCTGCTAGAGAATACATGTTTTATTTCTGTTTGGGCTACTATTGAAAGGATTTGACCCCTTTTCCTTTTCTGTTTAACAACCGTCATGCAGCCTGGAAAAGAGGAACAATCTCCCAAACAATACAGGAACAGCAAAAGGAAAGCGCTCAGGAACAGGAGAGTCGTATGTTTGCAGAATGGTCTTAAAGCGGACCTTTACCCATATCATTAATATAATAAAAAAGACACCGTTAGAAATGTTTAGTAATGACATAATACAAACACATACTTCTAGATAATTTGTGTTACGTGCATACCTTATTTCTCTTTTCTTCCCCAGTCTTCTGACAGTGGCCATGTTTATGAAGGGCAGATTACTAGCTCTCCTATTACTTCCTGGATTTCTGGCACATGTGACTAGGACATGTGACCATGCACATCATCTCAGGGAAGGAAAATGCTTTTCCCTGAGATCCCATGAGATTACAGATGAGATTTCCCAGCAAAGCTCTGCTGATGACAAGGCAATCCCAGTGTGTGTTGCTTTGCCAAACGGAAGTCATTTTGCTCTTTCAAAGCAGGAAGTGAATGCTCTGCAAGTATAAGTATTTCAAAATCACCGCATTTCACACCTGGCATGTCTATGTTATTATTAATCATCATACATAGAGGGATGCATTGGTACAATTGTATTTTTGAGTGTAAAGGTCCGCTTAAAAAGACAGTACTACTGTAATTGCCACCATTTGTGAAACCTGAATGTCTGTTCACTTAGTACCACCATTAAGATTACCTTTTTGAGGTTATGTGGGAAAACACGAAGGAAAGGGGTCAGCAATGAGTGGAGCGACATGAAGACTGCAGAGTTTGCCAAGGTCAAAGAAGGAGGAAATCATCCAGATCTGGCAATATACTTAGTATGGTTAGTTTCAACCTTAGGCAGCCTAGAAAGAGATAGTGTATGCTGCCTACAGCTGGAGAGGCACTATTGAATCATCTTGAGGCCTAGTGAGAGCATGTCCATTGACGGCGAAGGAAAGCATTTACAGCAAGGTGTATGTGTATTTCCATTGTTGTGCTAATAAAGATCATCTGGTGTATTCAGAAAGATCTCACTCTGCCTTTATAAGCCCTTACTCTCTTTCTTGCACCGTGAACACCATGCACAATGTTTAAAATATCTACATGCTACAGCTCCATGATATTTAATGATAGTGTTAAGCAATTATGTTCCAAAAAATTCTAGATAAAAGTTCCCTGTAACCTCCTTCACTGATGGTCAGCGTCTCTTACCTTTGCTCCATTCACTCCTGCAGCCTCCACCAGACTTTTTAGCATCCTGCAGTTACATAAGTGTTGAATGCCTGTGTCCCCTGCCACATTCTTTGAATCTTTCCTCTGGTTCCTACCCCAGTACAGGAACCAGAGGAACGGCAGTAATGTAGGGGTTGTAGGATGGAACCACAGCAAGGAGTTGGGGGCACAGGCACATGATTTTCCCAAAAGTGTTGAATGTTTAAGAGCCTTGCAGTACTGGAACATAGGGAAGGTAGGAGACAGAGGTAGCCAGAGAGGTGAATAAACCTCTGCTATTTTAGGAAGCGTTTGACTGGATTTTTTCCACAGCCTGACAGGGTCATTTTAAAAGGTAACAAATAAACAAGGCTGTAAACTCTGGTGAGTGATGTCAAAGAAGGGGCCACACTGGAGATCCTCTGCCTCCTTCAGGCCAAATGGCTGCTGTGATTTGTACGTCATTACATGAATGTGTTCCACATTGTCCAACAGATGGCCTCAGAAAATGAGCCACGTAACAGGATTGTGTTTAAGTCTATTAAAGGTAATATAAAAGCTAATTTCTATGAAAGAGCCGCGAATATCATTTACAGATGTGAATTAAATCATTTGCTAGGAAGTGATAATTAAAAACAATATTTGGAATACAATTGGATTGAGTTCACGTCCAGTAATCCCTTTGCATATCACTGCAGACCGACTCTCCTTAGCCTGAAACTGCTGTATTGTAAAGCAACAGGTGGCATTCAGATATCCATCAAAGGTTAATACTGGGAACAAAATTGAGTATTTCAAATCCTGAACAATATGATACAAGACATTTGTGTTATAAAAGAAGATGCAGCAAAAGATTCTAGAATCCACACTGTGAATTGCAGATGGAAATTAGCATCGTTCTGTAAGCTACCGTGACCATGATTTTAGGCATGCTACTGTCAGTCTCTCTGAAATGGCTGCTCAGAGCAATTTGTTCTCCTTTCAAAGAAACATTTCAAGAGTGTTTGTTCTAATTGTGTAACGTGTGTCTACATAACATAATTTCTTAGATGATCTTTTTTTTTTTCAAATTGACAATTTTTATTGAGTTTTATAAACAGACAATACAGAAATGACCAAAGTCATGAAACAAGGAATAAGAGATCATGCGGACCAAAACCAAGTATACATTGTGTAACAAGCAACAGTACATCGTTAACCCACTGCAGTGTCGGGTCCCCAACATGAGGAAATACATGCAACCCACATGGAATGTAATAACCCTGGCTAACAGGCAGTACCACTCATTTGACGGAAAAGTAACATACTAGACATAAAAAATCTGAGGTATACATCCATTTCCCGCACCATACCTATCGTCAGCAGTATAACAGGTTAGAGGTGAAGTGCAGTACTGTAATCCTGAAAAGAGCTCGATCTGGTGTTACGCATGAACCAGGCTCGCTGGCCTGGAGAACAAACAAAAAACGGTGGCCAGGACAGAACCCTGGAAAAGAAAAGAGACAGAACAGAAAAAAAAACAATAAGAGAAATAGAAGGTAGTAAAAACTGGGTACCGGCCTCAGCTCGCATCTCCTACCACCTCGGACGACATCCCCCAATCCCCCTCCAGTGCATCCCAGGCTTCCCACACCTTATTATGCAACCTCCAGGTGTTATTTAGTCTAGCGGTCAGGTATTCCAGTTTTTGGACATCTTTGATTCTGGTATACAGGTCCAGGTCAGACGGCGGGGTGGTGCGCTTCCAATGAAGGGCAATAAGGCATCGTGCCGTCCGTCAGGACATGTGATGACAGCTTTTTATCGTATTTATGGACCCCGGTGAGGGGATGGCCCAGCAGGTAGTGCAGCGGATCCACTGTAATCCTACGTTTAAGAAGGGTCTCCAGTATACCCTGCACACTCCTCCAATAGGGCTTGATCCGACTACACTGCCAAAATATATGGAACAGGGAGCCGGGTTGAGACTTGCAGCACCAGCATATGGAGGAGACCTCCGGGTATATATTATGGAGAAACTCTGGGGTGTGGTGAGTTAAGGTGAGTCGGCGCAAGCCACAGGGACTCAATCTCAACCCACACCGCATGAGGGGACATGGCACTCCAAAAAGGTATAGCCCGCAGCTGAGCCGCGGCAAAGTAGTGGGAGATATTGGGCAGCGCCAGGCCACCCCGGTGCTTGGGGGCACAAAGTATTTGCTGAGAAACCCTATGTCGCCCTCCCCCCCCATAGAAAGTGTGAGATCTGTCCTTGCAGGGATCGAAGGTCCGAGGCCGGTACGGGAATCGGCAATGTGTTAAAATAGTAAAGCAATTTCGGGAGCAAGGTCATTTTAACGGCTGCTATTTTCCCAGTGAGTGATAGAATATATGGGCCCCATTTATGTAGGAGGGATCGCAGGGTAGCAAGCAGTGGTTTGTAGTTGACATTATATAACATGTGGATTTTGGGGGTCAAGTGAATTCCTAAATATTTCAATTTTTCATTCGTCCATCTATAGGGGTATGCTGATTGGAGTAAAGTCAAGTCAGTGGGGGAGATATTCATGGGCATAGCCTCTGTCTTACCCAGATTCAACTTGTAACCAGACAGACCTGAGAAAAGCTGAAGCTCACGATGCAAGCTCTGCAGCGATCCCCCCGGGTTTGTGAGCGTGAGAATCACGTCATCAGCAAATAATGCCAGCTTGAATTCCTGCGAACCCAGAGTGAGCCCCGATATGTCTGGCGCGGCCCGAATCCTAGCAGCCAGAGCCTCTATGCAAAGCACAAACAATAGCGGGAAAAGCGGGCACCCCTGCCGAGATCCATTACGGATCTGGAATACAGGGGACACGGCCCCCCTCATTTTGATAGACGCCGATGGCGTAGAGTAGAGGGATGCAATGGCCGCAGCAAACGGGCCCGCCACACCGATGCGGGCCAGGAGAGATCTCAGGAAGGGCCAACCAAGCCTATCAAAAGCCTTCTCAGCCTCTAGGCTTAGAAGGACCATCGCCAGTCCTCTACGATTCGCGATGTCTATCTGGTTGACAAGTCTGCGTGTGTTGTCCCCCGCCTGTCTGCCCAGAACAAAACCAACCTGGTCTTTGTGGACCAGACTAGGTAAAAAGACAGAAAGTCTGTTTGCTAGCAATTTAGTAAAGATTTTGTAGTCGGAGTTCAAAAGTGCAATTGGGCGGTAGTTCGCATAAACAGTGTCATCCTTATCCGGCTTAGGGATCACTATCAAATAAGATTGCAAAAAGGAGGACGGGATGGGCTTACCCTCGAGGAACAGGTTATAGAGTTTCATCAAGTATGGGGAAAGCACCTGTGAGTAGGTCTTATAATATAGGTAGGTGAAGCCATCCGGACCTGGCGATTTGCCCGTGGGGAGGGAGGCGATCATCTTTTGGACCTCGTCCACCTCTAGCGGGGCATTCAACTTAGCACAGTCCTCTGGGGAGAGCACAGGTTAGTCACAAGAGCCAAGGTAATCTCGGATGCGGGAGGCCAAGGCATCATCACCAGCGTGGAATGCGCCATCTTGGAGATTATACAGGGACTCATAAAAAGCCCTGAATATATCCGCCATAACTATGCAAGAAATATTAAGAAAAAAAAATACTGCACAGCAAAATATCCAAAGTCTAGTGGAATGGGTATTAGACATGTGCACTGCCAAAAAGTTCGTTTCGTTTCGTTTTAAATTCGGATTTGTGTTATTTAGTTTTTCGGGATTCGGGTGTGAAAGTCAATTCGGATTCGGAATTCGGATTCGGACGAAATTCGGTAGCGTTCGCACGAACGTTCGTTTCGTTTTCTGTTCTTATTCGTTTCTTATTCGTTTCTTATTCGTTTGCAGCAAAAGTGACATTTGAGGGGGAAAAAATATTTTTCTCCTTCTCTAATGTCACTTTGCTCCAACGAACGAAACGAATAAGAAACGAATAAGAACAGAAAACGAAACGAACGTTCGTACGAACGCTACCGAATTTCGGAAATGGAAATTCGGATTCGTTTGCATTCGTTATGTCTGTAATTCGGAATTCGGATACATCCGAATGTCCGAATTTCCGAAAATTCGTCCGAATTTCGATTCGGAACGAAACGAATCGCACA
This sequence comes from Nanorana parkeri, assembly GCF_000935625.1. Lineage (NCBI taxonomy): Eukaryota > Metazoa > Chordata > Amphibia > Anura > Dicroglossidae > Nanorana > Nanorana parkeri. The sequence continues at coordinate 96,976 of NW_017307452.1, read as the reverse complement.
TGTCTAATGGGTATATTCGGTCTCCAAGTAGGTATAGACACAAACCAGTCCACCTATTCGGAGAGACGACACGTACAAATAGCCAGTAATGGGGAGAGTGTAACCCAATGAACGAGAGGACAAAACAACTAAGAAATCGAGCATCCATGAGGACACCCGCCGATAAAGTATATTATTTAGCGCCAAGTGTATATAACATAGCATTGCATAACATAACTGAACATGACATGAAGATAGCCGATAGTAGGAAGAATGCCACGTAGGCGGACACGGCTAATAAACCTGAAAGGGAGGCCATGGCAAGTGGTCCGCACGCTGTCCCGAGGCGCCATCTTGGATCCAGCACTCGGAGCGGCCGGCCGGCCGGCCAAAGAACCCCTGGATCGTGGCCGAGGATTTATTTTTCTTCCCCTTTTGGCCAGAGGACTTATGGGTCGACCTAGGGGGGTCTATCCTTCCCCATATCAGGCAAGTGAGCGCTAATTCAGCAGGGCGAATGGCGGGTGCAACACGGAGCTCTCCTGGGATGCGTCCTCTCACATAGCCAGTTAGCCACGCCCCCCCTCTTAGATGATCTTATCTCACACATGATGAAAAACTGCACAGGCTAAAAGTGAAACTTCAGGCAAAATAAGTTGGCACACAGTGGGAATTCAAATCAGTTTAATGTGTTACCTGCCAAGGGAATGTTAATTCTGTACAGCCAGTCTTGTGATTTACACACATTTTGTACAATAGACAGGTGATGCATATAATTGCTGTTTAAATCGGAGCTGTAGTGACAGAATTCACTACTATTTTCCCCCTGCCCCTGAAATGACAGAAGAGAGCAGTCCTTCATTGCTCTGTCCACCGAGACCGCCCTTCTTCTTTGCCGCTCCAGATTTCAGACTTGCCTCATCTGCTATTGGTTGCCCATACAGCACATATACCATCCATGGAACCTGGCTGCATTCCTGGCATCTGAAACGGGGTGTGCACTGCACTGCTCATGCAATGCAGATAGTGTACACTATTAAAAAAAGGAATTGCTGGGAAAGAAAATAAAATATTTTTACTTTAGCAGAAGAGAAATGCAATCTACTAGGAATGGTTTTATTTTTCCTTTGATTATGTTCCTCTTTAGGCAATTAGTCTTCCTGGTAACAGAGCAAGCAAGGTAACAGAACCAGAAAATATTAAAGGGTAATTCCACTTTTCCAGGTGAATGTGGGAAAATGGAATTACTCCCTCCAATCTGGCCCCCTCTCTCCCCCCTCCCCCCCTTAAATGCTGCTTCCCTCCCCTCCGCTGGTGCCGGTGTGCTACCTGTACTCCACACACAGCTGCGCAGCTCTGGGCTTTGTATTTTGAATTTCACTCACAAATGGCAAGCACTTATTGGCTAGCATGGTCACCTGGCTGCAATGACCAATGAGAAGTGCTTCTCAGCAAGCGCTTCTTGCTGGTGACCGTGCTAACCAATGAGTGCTCACCATTTGCGAGCGAAATTAAAAAAAACAGAATGCAGGGCTGCACTGCTGTGTACAAAGTATGGATAGTACACCGGCACCAAGGGTAGGAGTGTTCAGCCTAAGGTAAGTTTATCATGGGGCCAGATTGGAGGAGGTAATTCCATTTTCCCAAATTCACCATGTAAAGTGAAAGTACCCTTTAATGCTAAACCAGGAAGAATCAGAGTGATCTTACTGGCTAGTGGAGGTGTGTGTGTATCACAAACATTGCTGTCCAGAATTACAATTGAATTTTCACTTTAGAAAAACTAAATTGCAGGACACTACACCTTTAGTGTGCAAACCTGTGTGCAACATTGTGCAACATTTCTAAAGGTGTCTTTTGTTGTTATATTAATGATATGGGTAAAGGTCCGCTTTAAGACCATTCTGCAAACATAGGACTCTCCTGTGCAACACATTGCACCCTTGATAAATGGTTTTGAAGTGAACTAGTAACTACATAAGATATGTTATTTTCTTGATTGCAGGTACCTCAAAGTGCATACACTTGTATCTGCCTATTATTGCTTTGTGTATATGTTTTAAATTTACACCAGAATCACTAATCTCTTTCACTTTCTAAAGTTCAAAACCCATGCCTCTGCAGAGGCCATTCAAGTGCTGAACAATCCTTGTTGCTGGAAAACGCCCCCCCCCCCAGGTAGGACTTCCTGCCCATGATTGGCCTATGGGTCATGATGTCTAATTATTCTGCCAGGAACTCTGCATTCAATGCAGGATACAAGAATCCATAATGCAGATAGTGGTGCAATCAAAGGTGGACTGGGAGGGTAGCCTGGCGTGAAGTGTGAACTGTGTGTAATACTGAGGATGCTCAACATGATGCTATCTGCCAATCAGGGCACAGGCAGACATGTACGCTGTACACTTCATACCCACTCTATATTTTATTTCACCTTCATTGACCAAAATGAAAACTCATGAAAATGGGCAACAAAAACATGTTTAAAGTGCATGGTACTGCGGATGTACAGGTTTGAGCAGAGACTTAAGGGAGAAAAAAAGAGCTAATACAGGAAATTATGATAAAGTGCTGTCTCATTTTATTGCTGTGAAAACGGAGAAAGGGTCACTCTGAGAATATTACTGTCCCAGTGCAGATCCAGACTTGGCCAGAGGTTACTTAGGTTCACACTCCATGCATGCCCAGATTGCACGGTCAGTGAATACAGTTTCTAGTTTAAAACACTCAACTTAAAAGTACAGGCTTTTTTGTGCTGAAATGAGTCCAAAAGAGGTACAGATAGAATGGTGGTGGATCTTCTGTCCTTACTTTAGATGTATTCTTTTTGACTCACCCAACAGTGTTTTAAATAGAGGAAAACTGTACTCTTGTACTATATACAGTAAATAAATTGTTATATTATGGTCTTTATTTAAAAATGAAGCATATTTATTAAGCAGTGAATGTGACATTCACTGAATATTCATGGCATATGGATCTTCCTGGTGCACATATTTTAAATTGGCAATGAATGCCACATTCACTACTTTTCTAAATATTCCCCTAGGTAACTACAGCAAACCTCTCGTTTGTGGTATTGCATGACTTAGTTACTGTGTTTACTCTGTGAGCAGTCAGAAGCTCTAAATTTCATCTATACAGAATTCCAAACCAATACCCCCCTGAGACCAGCCTGTTCTCAGCTCCTCCTTAAAGTAAATGTATTTCTCCCCTATTTATAGCTAATTATAGCTAATTTGCCTACAAACGTCAGGTGGTCATAATACACTGGCCACTCAGTGTATATGTGTGTGTGTGTTACTGATACACAAACCATTTTGCATTGCATTTAGTGTGCATTGAATGCACTTTAGTGGAAATGTGCATTTTTTTCCTCAACAGAAGCCAAAATATTTTGTTTGTGTGTCAGTGCGTTCCAGCACATTTATATGCAGCATATTTTATTTTCACCCCGCGCACATCAATGCAGTACATTGTTGTGAACAAGACATATTAGAAACAATTACTTTCAGCTTGCTATTGTGTTGGGCCAGTGCTCAATAATACCCCAATGGACCAAGGTATAAAAGAGACTTAACTGTTTTGTGTATACAAAACTCCCCCACAAATCGAATTTGTAGCTGTTATTGACTGGATCCAGGGATATACAGTGAATTACTGGACAGTTTACGCAGGGCATTTAGCTTTTTGGTGGAGTTTCTTTTGATCCTAGACTGCACTAAATTAAATTCTCAAATAGATAATTTAAAGAAGCTGGTTTAGTGCGCTGTCCCTGTGTGTGACCTTTGTATATTACAGAATAGGTCATTTTATTTTAAATCTAAGTTGTCAAAAATCAGCTTGTGTATGGGGAGTGAATGATTTCACCCCACCAGCCTGTTCCTAGTGCAATGAAAATTATTTGAACAGGACTCAATGCCTGCGATGCTGTCACTTCTAAAGTGCTGAGAACTGCCTATATCACTGGCATGCCTTTAAAACATGTACACCAAACAAATATATTGGTAAGGAGCTATGATAACTTGGCTTATCTCTCCTCTTCCCTCAGTGAGTATTCTCTCTGGTAATAAATGGCAAAGTTGTCAATTGCCCCACTTTCTGCAGGACAGCACCTTCTAGGCAAGTTGTTGAAGAATGAAGGACAGGAAGCACACCACCATGTTTTCCTTTTGCGGACATATGCCCCTCCCCTCCTGATTTTTCGAGCAATATTGACATCTATAACAAATGTGATCAAAATTCAGGCTGTAAAATGGCTGCTTCTTTGCAAGCATGTAGTTCATGTATGTGGGTATTGTGCTATCATTTCAGTTAACACAGTCTGGAAGTACCAAATATCACCATCTGTCTTCATGGTGTATAATAAAAGATCGGATGGGGAGGCCCTTCTATAGCATGTATGCAAAAAAGCTAATTGAATTGTTCAACTAAAAGTCATGAACATCAAGGGCGAAGCTTTGGGTCGGTATAGGAATACCATTTCCAGATAAGAGTACAGAAAAAAAACAGTATGAAGAAAGAACAGTTGTATTCCTCTGTTGCTAAAGTTTGGGAAAAACTGCCTTAGTTTATGCACCATTCTTGCTTAGCATTTGAATTACAGGTAGTAATAATTGTGTACAAGAATACGGAATGCTCTCCAGGTAGATTAGTGTTTCGGGTTATCAGATTAGCAACATGCAATGCCACAGCGTGTTTAAACATTGTCACTGACCAGGTTCAGAGGCCTTCACTGGCTTGCAGAGTCCTTTAACTACAATACTAATATTTTAAGTATGAGGTGGTAGCTGGTATTTTCAAGGCCAAGGCAGCCTACATATTTTTCTCAATGCAGGTCTTAAATACGGTGGGGGGAATTTATCATAGCAATTGCGAGTGTTTGAACTTGCACAGAATATATTTGCACCAGATTTATGATGCTGGTGTAATGTTGTTGATAAATGAGGTTTAATAGACTCCGGGAAAGAAGACTTGTAACTTCAGGCAAAAAAACGAAACAGTCACTTATTGAAGAAGGTGTCATGGGGACTTCTTAAGTTGTGATTGTTTTGTTAGGTGATGCTCCAATTTCATACAGCCCCAAAACAAGTGCAGATGAAAACAGGTGCAAAAAACGTGCAGATGAAAAAGTAGTGCAAGCTCTGGTCAAAACAGGTGCAAAACACTGGCAGTTGGAAAAGTAGTGCAAGCTCAGGTGAAAACAGGGGCACATGTTAAAAGACAGATTTGCACATAAACAAAATTATCTAAGATGCTAAAACTGTCGCAATTGCTTTGATAAATTCCCCCCAGTATATTTAAAATACTTTTGTTCTTCCAGTGGCTTTTCACACCTTCGATCACTGAAAGTGAAAGTGATGTGCATTACGTCACTTACAGTTTCAAGCTGTCATTTCTCTGGCTTCTGTAGCCAGAGAAGAAGCCGATGTCTACTCCCATCAGCTTCTTTGGGGTCCCTAGGTGACATTAGGGGTCTAATAGACCCCGTGCTGTCTCCATAAAGAGGACATATCTGTACTATCACATAGGGGGCTTATTAGCCTTCTATGCGATAGTAATAGTGTTAAGTGTAAAAAAAATTAGAACGAAATATAAAAAATAAAAAAAATAAACTTTTTTTAAGGTCCCCCGCCCCTATATAGACATGCCTACAAGCTCTAATATGCGTTGGATGTGCCTACATGCAAAAACTACAATGTCACCACATGTTACATACCACCGTGAACGTCAGAGTGCGAGCAATAATGTTGGGGCCATCAATCACTTAACACAAAATTGATGAACACTAAAACCTTTAAAAGTGTCCTCGACTCACAATTTTAGGTACACTAGTTTTTTTGCGATTTCACAGGCGCACGCAATTTTAAGACTTGACATGTTTGGTATCTATTTAGCCAATGTGACCAGAGAAATGTAGCCGAATACATTTTGGCCAAAATGTATGAAGAACATTTTTTTATTTGCAATGTTTCATAAAGTAACTTAGGGGAAAAAAAAAATTTAAATGTTACTTTTTACTTTATATAGTAAAAAATAAAAAAGTGGTGATTAAATACCACCAAAAGAAAACTCCATCAGTCACAAAAAAATTATAGATTCAATGAATGTGTATTTAATGGCACTGTCTAGTTTTCAAAAGTTTCTGTGCCGTAGTTCTATGCCACTCATACCCATTTACTGGATGCAATGAATATGTTTCTGATGAATGATGGCAATCTGTTATATGATAAAAATAGGCAAATGGACTATACACTCATGGGTATGCAACTTGGGAAGTCGGAAACGGAGAAGGGTTTGGGGGTCACTATAGACCGCAGAATGAAGAACAGCTCGCAGTGCCAGGCTGCTGTAAACAAAGCTAGGAGAGTCCTGTCTTGCATTAAGAAGGGGATGTATTGCAGAGACACGTCTATAATTTTGCTTCTTTATAGATCACTGGTTCGGCCACATCTGGAGTATGCGGTCCAGTTTTGGTCACCAATACTCAGAAAGGATGTCCTAGAGCTGTAAAAAGTCCAGAAGAGGGCAACCAAACTCATTAAGGTGTTCGAGGATCTGAACTATGAAACAAGGTTGTTAAAATTAAATATGTTCCCGTTGGAGGTTAGGAGATTAAGGGGGGACATGATTTTTATGTATAAACTATTCAAGGGTGACTGCAACCTCAGTAACAAACTGTTTACGGTCAGCTCTGTAACAAAGACCAGAGGGCACAACCTAAAATTGGTGGGGAAAAAATTTCACCACACAGGGCGCAAGGGGTTCTTCACAGTTAGAGCGGTTAAGGTCTGGAACTCGCTGCCACAGGAAGTGATCTCAGCTAAGAGTGTGGAATCATTCAAGAGACTCCTGGATGAGTTCCTGGGAGAGCAGAACATTCAGGGGTACAGGTATAGCTAAGAGAAAAATCACACATGGACTCGTACACACGCACACATCAGCTCATAAATGCATACACACAATAGGTTGGACTTGATGGACTTATGTCTTTATTCAACCTCAAATACTATGTAACTATGTAAATTGGATATCATTTTAATATCTATATGTGTCAGCACCTTACACAAACCCATTTTAGTAAAATTGTTAATATCAGGGGAGTGGTACCTTGATTATCCCCCAATCTAATTAAATAAAGTCCATACACTGTTACTCTGGTTAGACATATGCAGACTATGTCATGGCTTTCTTGGACAAGAGTGAAGAGTCTGGTCATTCTAGGCAACTGAAATAACAAATGATCTCATGTGAGCTGTGAGTCCATCTTTTTTGAAGTTTGCAGACTCATCGGTAATCACTTAGTCATGTTTGTAGGAGCAACAAATTAACTTCTAGTCTTTAATTTTAGTAAATTAAATGACAAATTCAAATTAATTAAATGAGCAATATGTGTCAGTGGCTCAAAGTCATTCCAATTATTTATTTAGCTTTTTGTCCTTAAGAAAACTTGTTCACATTTCCAGACGTCTGCCAAAAGCCCTGGCAAAAAAGGCTGTAGACTTCTGAAACATGAAGGAGCAGAGATAATTTAAAGTGATGTTTGGTAAAGTTCCCTTTGAGATCCTGTTGTGTAACTGAGCAGATTAAGAGAACTGCCAGTAACTTCACGTTGTGTCTAAGTGGAGGTCTCTACGGGTCAGCTCTCGGATCCTGTGCCGACATGTTAAACAAGTTTGTCAATTTTCCATCAGATTGATTTTTCTCACAGGCCTTAAAGCCTCATCTCATTTTATATTATTTCCACCAGGGATCTTAACATTGCAAACCACCATGTACTTTTCTGCGTCGTGTGTAAAAAAAAAAAGATGTTTTATCTTTGAGTGACAATCACAACACCATCAGTGGTAGAGGAAATGTGTTCATCATAGAAGATTTTTTTAGTGACCCATTAGACTGATGGATTTTTATCCATCTTCAAAACTTCATAGCAAATGTTTATTGGAATGACTTTTAAGATTTTACTTTGCATTTTCAACACATTTTACTTCTTATCAAAAATATTTTTACATACTGCAAGGTTCTTATTTGCATACTTATGAGTAGTGATTGTAATAATTCATCACAGCTAAACCTGTTCACCGTCTTGCTCCTATTCTTTAAGCACATTCAAAATAATTATTATATTTTGATCCATGTTTATTTAAAAAGTTCAGGACCATTTGGGATTGTACTCTGCATTTTTCAGCCTTAAACTTAAAAAAGCGCTAAAAAATGTTGCTTATAAAAGGGAAACAAGTAACGAGTATGAAAGGGTTTCAGAAAGAGCATACACATTCTGAGATATTATGAATTAAAATAAATTTTGTTCTTTTCTTTCTTACTCTCCTCATTCGGTTTTAACACCTATAGCTCTCCTTCATAGGCTAATCACTGTATATATATATTTGATTTTGATTTTATTATCAGCCCATTGTATCTACAGTCTTATATGCTGAGCAGACTATAGTTTGTTGATGAAGAAGTAAACTCTCAGAATGCAAAAATGGGGCTTTACTAGAAATACATAACTAACTACTACCGGTACCTACAGCTTCCGCGTTGCGGGGACTTCCATAGACCATACATTTTTTTTAACAAATAAGGTTTATTGGTTTTTCAGTGAAAAGAAGGGAAAACAATCATAAATATACCGGTATATATATAATGAAACAAGGGTGCACCAATCCCAACACTCGGCTCACCACACAACATAGTAAAGCAGAATATGCAGAACAGGAGGTAATTTAGAACATTCCAAAATCAGCTAGATATCTACTGGTAGTAATCCAAAACCATAGGTAAAGGAAGTGGTCTCCCCACGGACATACACACAGACAAAAACAAAAGGCACAAGACTACACATGTAAGTTTAGTTTAGTTCCGAATTGAAATTCAGACACATTTCTTTGAATTCAGATTGGTCTGAATTTCCGAATGGCAACAATAACAAATTCCAACGTAGCTGAAGACCTTTTTTGAGGCAAATGTTGTTGTGGGTCAAGCATGTAGGCCTGTGCTCTGCTTTATTGTGACTGCACATGTGCTTACCCTGCCATCAAAACAGCCACCCTTACTGCATACACATGGCAATTTTCAGGCAATTTTATTTATTATCGGATCACAAAACAACCTAACAGATCAAAGCAACCTACCACGAATAGTTGTTAAGAAAATGGTTATTTGTTAGATCACCTCCATTTATTTGATAATTTTTGACAAATAGCAGCTGATTGAAAATGCTTCAATCAAATTAATACATTTCTGAGAGTATGGTTGGAAAAAAACACCAGCCTCCTTTATCCAACGCATGGTTGAGTTGTCTGCAACCAACCACGCAGGACCCAACTGGCAAAAGCAAATACTGATATGTAGTACAAAGTAGGGTTTTTTGCAACATTAAAAATGCAAAATTCCTTCAACCAAAATGCTTAAACCTGTCTATAAAGTGGCACACCAGTTCGATGTACTGAAAACAAAAGTGAAATTTTGAAAGAAAACAAATACCATTATAAATTAATAATTATTAAATCACATGTCTCATCCATTTGTAAACAAAGCATTTGGGGATTCTCTTCAACATGTATACCTGACTGTTATCCTAAATTAGGGTCTGGTATGGATTGTAAGAGGGGACTCCGTGAAAGAAATAAAACAAAAACCGCTGTGGGGTTCCCCTAAATATCCTTTCCAGACCCTTATCAAAGCATGCACCCTAGATGGTCAGGAAAGACGATGCCCACATGCCCCCAACATGGGGAGGGTGTCTTGCTAGATGGGGTCTTGCTCCTCATGTTGTTAAGGACAAGGGCCTCATTCACACATCCGGTCCACAAGAGGATATTTGGGTCTGCAGGGAATGGTCTGTCTGGACCTTAACGGAATCTGGAAGACCCCTTTAATATACTAGGAGCCCCAAAATTTGACCTCATGTGAATGAGTAAGAGGTACATAGTGTACCCCTGGTTACTCATTCAAAACCAAAAATTTAGTGAATAAACACACCATAGATGAAGTATTTTAGTAAAAAAAAATAAGAATAATTTCCTTTGATGTCCAAAAAATAATATCCCATGAAGTAAATGTTCCATGGCTATCCTTTCCTGCCGATACTCTCGCCATAAACAGAATCCCTGGCCAGCTACCGAATGTCAACAAACCGGTTGGACATCCCGGGTGACATTAGTAAACAAATATGGCCGGGGCTGCACACCATGATTGGGAGGAATAATGCCTCATCGTTGGTGTCAGTGGGAGGAATAGTACCCTATATCCCATGATGTGCAAACAGTAATGCCCCACAATCCCCCAAAAATAATGTACCACGATGTCAAAAAAAAATTTGGATCATGATGATCCCCCCTCCAATGTTCTCACTCTCATGAATAACAGAATCGCAGGCTGGCTGCTGCATATCAACAAACCAGCCGGGCACCCTGGTTCACGTCAGTGACCAAATATGGCTGGATCACACACCATTATTTGTTTAGGACTTATGTTGTAGCAACTAAAGACGCTGGGCAGCCCGGGTATATTTGGCTACCTGCACCATCTGGGATGCCTGCTGGCTTGTTTACAATTTAAAACAAGCCAGCATGCAGCAGAATATTGGTTGCTAGGTTGTTGACAGCCACCGTCATCCTAGCAACAAATAAAGCTGTGTGGGTGCTTGCATCCTAGCAAACAAGGACATTTGCAGCGAGCACGGCAGGGAGTCATTGTTTAGTGGTTGTAGTAATACCACAACTAAATGTATAATTTCCTGCTGCAGTATCAGCCAGAGGATTGTGCAGGCGAACAAGGTGCGACCAGGCCATCTTGTTGCCCCTTCATGAAACGCGGACATCCAGAGTTTGTCAAACCCTAAATTGCTGAGAACTCGAACCCCATCCCTACTTATTACTAATAACAGTGTCACTTTTGTCTCTATTGTGCTTCTTTTCTTCAATGAGCCACTACAGTCAGTAAACATAATATTTACTGAGCAGAAGAAACAAAAAAAAAGACAACAATTTATTCTGGCTTTAGTTAGAGTAACATTTGGCATGAACTACCCACAGGTTGCTCTATGCTGCTGGCTGTTAGCGCTTCTCTACCAGATAATCAATATACACTTGTGATAAACATCGTCAACACAATGTACTCCTGCCTCAGCAAATAACTGTCAGTTAAAAGGAGGATACGAGCAGCATAAACATGCATCAATTGTAGAGCTTTAGCGCAAAGAGAAAATAAACTGTGTATCACTAGAGCCGCTTGCATTTTAATTAGTATACCCAGGAAACAAGAAGGCGTTTGACATTCATTCTGTCATGACTACTCTAAGCAATATTCTGCTTGTGTATTGAAGGAATGCGTTGAAATCTGTTTAGAGAATTTTGCACAGGCAGCTCTAGCGATGTGCATTTGTTAATATGCTGCCTCTTTACTATTCATCGTAAGTGTTCACAAAAGTACTTGTCGGAATTTGCATACAAATACATTCTCCAGCCTAACAAATGCAGACGATTGGCATGGAGCAGACATGTTCATAAAACACCTTGGGCACATTCAGACATATGCATATATGGTTATTGCAGACATCAATATTTTACTAATGTTTGAATGACATGGCAAATTGGAAGGAAAAAACGTTCTGGGCTGAATTTAAAGGAGCCCGGCTGCTGCATTTGTGTATGGTTATTCAGCTGACCTCTAGGCTGTTGTGGATTTGAAGGTCACAAAAAAAAGATGCTGCTCATTTTTAATGTATTTTTTAAATATAAGCTTCTAGCATAAGTCAGAAGGGAGATTTAAAAAAATGGATTTGCACTACTGGGTTAATAGGTCAAAAAGCAATGTGAGGAGGGCTGTAACCCATAACATCAAATCAGAATTAATCAGTCACCAAACCAATTGCTATAGGTTACTGCAATTTCCACCTTATGTTTGCTGTGTCATTGTATAAACATGTGTAAACACAACCTACAGCTTAATACATGTATGGATAGAAAAACATTATTGTGAACGTATAAGCATAAAGGTATTTTTAATCCAGCATGATATCCTTTGTAAAACAGGGACTAATTAAAGTGGACCTTTACCCCTTTCACTAAAAATCACATCAGCATGCAGCTCCACGTGCTGATTTAAATTCACATTACATTCATTAGTTAAACAAACTTGTTTTTTATTTACTTACAAATAGAGTTTATCCTCTTCCTGTTCCTAATGGGCACAAATGACGTAATGTGCCCAAGCGTTGCATCCTGGAAAGGTTACATCAGCAGAACATTGGTGGGAAATCTCATCTGTAATCTATGAGATCTAAGGGAAAGGCATTTTCCTCCCCTGCGATGATATGCATAGTCACATGTCCTAGTCACATGTGCCAGAGTTCCAGGAAGTAAAGGGAGATGGATTGATCTGCCCGTAGTAGAAATGGCCACTGTGAGAAGAATGCGGAGGAAAAGAGAAATAAGGTATGCAAAGAATACAAAGCCGGCAATTATCTAGAAGTATCTGTTTGCAGATTCTAATTACTAAACATTTCTAAAGGTGCCTTTGTTGTTATTTTAAAGATATGGGTAAAGCTCCGCTTTAAGGGACACTTACAGTGCATTTTAGCAACTGCTGTGTTTGCCTTCTTTACCCCAAATACAGACTTACTTTAACCGCTTGCTGTCCGCCCGTTGTGAAGAAACGGACGCACGGCAAAGTTCCACCGGCGGTTTGCAGTAATTAGACCGCTTTTATTTCCTGCTCGCGCGCACGGGCAAAAAAAACCCGCCCGTTCTCCAGAGCCGTTTTCAGCTGTTTCACATACAAACGATCGGCGGCTCTATAGCCGCCGATCGCTTGTATGTTGTGGCTGTGCGCCCCCCCCCTCTTAAAGTAGTGCCGCCGCCTCCCCCACTCCTGCACACTCACCTTCAATCCCGGGATCCGCCACCCCATCTGCGGCCTGGGACCAGCTCAGGAGGGTGTCAGAAGGAAGATGGGAGGGAGATCAGCATCTTCCTCCTTGCTGAGCTCCCTCCGTGCTGTGAATGTGGAAATGATGTGTAATACATTACTTCCGCATTCACCGGTCAGTCATCTGGCTGCTATTGCCAGAGAGAAGAAGCTGATGAAGCAGATCTGTGCTTCATCAGCTTCTTTGGGGGTCCCCAGGTGACATTAGGGGTCTTACAGACCCCTAATGTCTCCATAAAGAGGACCTTTCAGTGTGCCTTTGCTATTGTATAAACCCCCAGTGGTAATTAAATACCACCAAAAGAAAGCTCTATCTGTCCCCAACAAATGGTATAAAAGTCATATCAGTACAGCGTTGCATGACGGAATAAATGTCAGTCAAAGTACTGCAGCGCTAAATACTGAAAAATGGCCTGGCCAGGAAGGGGGTTTAACACCGCGGACTTCAAGTGGTTAAAGTGTATTTCTTTTTTTTGCAGTCAAATTTGAAACAGCCCCAACATATGTTTTTTTTATCTTCCCATTCAGGCAGCATACCTACAAAGATTTTTTTTTTATTTTGTAATATTTCTTACCTCTTTATATGTTTTTACGGTGAAGGAAAATGCATCTGGCTACTCTGAGCAGTTTGAAAGTAAAAGTAGATGGACAAACTAAGGGACGGACTGAGCTTATTAACATGCAATAGTTCTAACTCTTTAACCCTTTGTTAGGGCAGACTGTGTTCAAATCTAGTCTACAACTGATAATGAAATTTGCCGACACAGTACAGACAGGGTTCAATAAAGTAATTAGTCCTTAACATTACATAGGGGAGAAGCTACCGTAGGTAGGACTTTTAAGCAGGTAAAAAGCACTTAAAAATGTAAGCAGCAGTGTTTTATGGGATTTTTAAAAAAAAGTTATTTAATGTGAATGAGGAACATGTAACAAATATAAGGTAGGTGTTATCTCATTTGGTGCAAAAGTGGAAATAGACTTTAAGATAGTGTACAAAAAAAATCTGTCAACGATAGCAACTCCCTGAACAAATAGGTAACATACCAGCAGATTATCATTATATGAGAAGAACAAAGTGTATACTCGTAGAGTTGTAATGATGTGCACATTGCAGTAAGCTTAACCATTCATATTTAGTTTACTGGAGTCAGCCTCCACATTTCCCTCATGCATGGCTAGACTCTTTTTTTTGTAACCCATCCTACTGGCATGATGCAAATGTATAATTTACATAGAATGTACTGTAATACTTTAAGTAGTTTGCTTTGAGATCCTTCATTCTCCCTTAAAGTGCTGCTTTTTACATTGTATACTATAAGTGTTTGTGGAAAGGTTTACATGTGTACAGCACAATGTACTCTATTGGTTTGCTCAGAGCTCATGTAAACCTCAACAATGTGCAATCAGCTTTATTACTCATTATTGAGTTGACATGTCACCCCAGAATGGCTGCCTGCATCCTAGCAATGAAGAAAGCTAGGCGCAAGAGCCACCTGTATCCTAGAAACAAAGGACGCTAGATGTCAGGAGCTGCCTGCATCCTAACAATGATAGACACTAGGTGGCAAGTGCTGCTTGCATCTAAGCAACCAAAGATGCTAGGCAGCAAGAGCCACCTGCATCCTAGCAACAAAAGATGCTAGGCAGGAAGAGCCACCTGCATCCTAGCAACAAAAGATGCTAGGCAGGAAGAGCCACCTGCATCCTAGCAACAAAAGATGCTAGGCAGGAAGAGCCACCTGCATCCTAGCAACAAAAGATGCTAGGCAGGAAGAGTCACCTGCCTCCTAGCAACAAAGGACATTATGCATCATGGGCTGCCTACATCCAAGCAAATGAAGGATGGTAGGCACAAGGAGCCCCCTGAGAGCTAACAACACAAGACTCTACGTGGTAGGAGCTGCATGCATCCTTGCAATGAAGAATGCTAGTACCCATAAGGGAACATTTGCTATTTCTGTTGTACGCATCTAAACAATTGCTCAAACATGACATGCATACAATGTATGGACAGGATTTCACAAATGATCTTGCTGCTGGTGTGCATGAAGCCTAAATCATTCTATCCCCATCACCATAAACATATTCACCTACAGTGGAATGCATTTGTCAGTGACAGGCTTACCTTTGGCAGAATGTATTACTTCTTGATGATGTAAGCCAGATGGTATCAGAGTGCGGGGAGAGTATATCAAGCATGGAAGTAGAGGAAGTAGACTGCTGTTTTAGTACTGAATTAGTAAAGAAAGTAAATCATGGCCACTGTTCACAGTTACCATTCATCATTACATTATGATCACATGAACTACACCATTCCATAAAGAGAGCGAGAAATCAGCCAACATCTCTTGTTTAATCTGCCATTCATTTATACAGACCATTAAGATTATTTCACCAACAACACTAGCTGCTTATCACATTAAATACCAGTTTTTCCATTTTGTTTGCTCTGTTTTATCTAATTTCTTAGTGTTTGTGAACTTCCTTGTCTGGAAATAAGTATGTATAATAAATGTTATTATACTGTATATGTAACAGATCCTTAACCTCATAGGGGTCAAACATTTACCATGGATGTTCATGAACACTTTCATGTACAAGATGCACGTGTATTGTAAGAATGGAACACACAGGCCTTGAATATTCAAAATTATTCAAGCTTAATCAGTAATGTAAAACAAAGAGCAATGATGTCTGTAATGTAGTTACACATAACGTATTGGTTATTTGTAGTCAGATCAGTTTGTTTGGATGCTGTTGGTTATGCTGCATTCAAAATGGCTATATTGGCTAAGGCTGCTTATAGTTGTATAAATATTTTGAATAAATATATCTATTCTCCGTTTACAAAATAATTTGTAATTGTTTTATGGTCAAGGGCTAAACAACATTGAGAAATGCTGATATCTTTCCTATGTGGCCATTTCAAAAATCCTGATCTGATTATTGTGTTTAATTGTAGGTATTTGCATAGCACCACTTCCTTTATTCCATATGGCAGAAGGGATTCCCGGCTGCGCTTGACAGGATTTTCAATATTAGATAGTCTGCTAACTAGAGGTAACTGTGTATCAATGTATTTTCTTTTTATTACATGAAATCATGCAAATCATGGGTCCTCAGACTTTCTCAGACAGTACACTTTTTTTTTAAGATTTAGGGGGACCAGACAGACCACTGGGAGTAGAAAATGCCCAGACATCAGTGGAAATGAACAATCCCACTGGCTCAGTTGTCAGTAAAAATGATCTATTACCTGTGGTCAGTGGGAGAAGGAATAATATCTGATCCTTGGTGTCAGTGGGAGGCACGCTGTTCCATCGTTGGTGTCAAAGGAAGAAGTCATTGGTGTCAGTGGGGAAAAAAAGAGTGTCTCATAGTAGGTGTCTGTTGGAAGCATATTGCCTCCTTAATCAGTGCCTGCGACCTCTCTTTGCCAATCCCTTCACTGACTTCAATTACTCAAAGAATACAATTCAAAATTAAAACAACAACATGCTAAGCTATCCACAGCTCTGCCTCCAGCTACTTAACCAACCTCCTCTCAAGATTTCACCCAAACTATCCTCTTCACTAGTCTTAAGACCTCCTGCACTCCAGGTCCCGCATAAGCTCCTCCCATGCTTACCTCTATTACTTCTCAAGAGACTCTCCATCCTCTGGGACTCCCTACTCCCATATATTCAGCTATCTCCTACTTGGTCTGCCTTTGGGCGATCTCTGAAGACTCATCTCTTCAGATAAGCCTATCCAGTTTCTACCTGAAATTGTACTTTCTCAAACAACTTATTCCCACACAGTTACTACCTTTTGCATCACTTGCCCTTCCCTTTTAGATTGTAGGTTCTCATGAGCAGGACCCCCTAATGCTCTTGTTTTAAAATGTATTGTAACTGTTTTATCTCTGTTACCAGCTTTACAGCAAGGTGCACACGGAAGGGCTTCAAACAGTAAAACAGCAAAAAGTTTCCAGGCACACTCACCATCCAGCATGCAAAAAAAAAACCTGTCTAACCACTAAGGTTAAAAGCAGAGGTTTAGATACACGTCTTCTGCAGAAAATGTGAAAGCTGCACAGCCACGTCAAGTCACCTCCATATAGTGCGGTCCTAGCTCTAAACAATGAGGGTCCCCATCTTGGAGCAGATGAGGCAAAAGATTAAATTGGGTGCAGGTTTGTCAGGAGGAAGCCCAACCTC
The DNA here is from genome assembly GCF_000935625.1 of Nanorana parkeri. NCBI lineage: Eukaryota > Metazoa > Chordata > Amphibia > Anura > Dicroglossidae > Nanorana > Nanorana parkeri. The sequence continues at coordinate 79,865 of NW_017307452.1, read as the reverse complement.
CCTTAAAGGCACAGGTACGCACAAGGGACCCCTTCTGTGTGCACTTTACTGTAAAGCTGGTAACGAATTGATGAGTGCGTTTGCCATTTGTTTTGCTTCACTGATTTGGTGCAGTGACGCATGGGGGGTCTCAGCTGCCGTTGCGATGTGAGGGGTCCCTTGTGCGTACCTGTGCTTTTAAGGGAGGTAGGGCTTCCTCCTGACAAACCTGCACCCAATTTAATATTTTGCCCCATGTGCTCCAAGATGGAGACTCTCATAGTTTAGAGTTAGGACCACACTATATGGAGGTGCCTTGACATGGCTGTGCGGCTTTCACATTTTCTGCAGAAGACATGTATCTAAACCTCTGCTTTTAACCTTAGTGGTTAGACAGTTTTTTTTTGCACGCTCGCTGGTGAGTGTGCCTGGAAACTTTTTGCTGTTTTACTGTTGGAGGAATAGTACCCCATAGTTGTTGTCAGTGGGAGAAATAGTTCTACTTAATTAGTTAAGTGTGGGGAATAGTTCCCCATAGCTGATGTCAGGGAGAGGAATAGTTCTTAATTTTTACTATCAGTGGGAAGACGTGCTCTATAAGTGGTGTCAGTGGGGGGAATAGTGCCCCATCAATAGTGTTAGCAGCGGGAAGTAGTGCCTCATTATTTCTGTCAGTGGGAGGAATAGTTGCCCATTAATGGTGCCAGTGGGAGGAATTTTGGTGTAATTTAAAGGAATAAAACCCCAAGGGCCTGTTGACAGCAAGGCCACATCCAGCCTGTGGAATGCAGTTTTTATACCGCTGATCTAAACTATTTATTTTCCATTGTTTGCTACTCATATCTTTGATAGATTGTCTAAAAAAGGGGACATCCTGTCTGTAGGTATAGTTATGGACAGCTTAATAAAAAATAATTCATGCCCTTACAATAAATATATGTCTTTAAAATGTAAAGTTATGATGGAGGGGTGGATAAATAATAACTTTTATGTACATGTTTGGTTATTCTTTTTTTTTTAAATCTTTGCACCTTGATGGATCCTTGATGGATGCTCCTAAAAGATTGCTGATGAAACATGTGCTGTTATGAGATTGGACAAGTAAGTATATGATTAAATCCAGACTTGGGTATGTTGGCTATGTCAACACTGACCTGTATTATTTGTTTAAGGCGCCACCATCTGTCCTGTCTTCACCACTCCACCATATTCAGCCTTGGTCTATTACTGTTTGACATGTTATGTAAACATGGATTGAGTCATCACAGTGAATGAGAATGGAACAGGAATCAGTACTTGTATGTACATATTCCCCTGCTCTAATTAGTTTTATCCTATACAAAATATTTTAATAATAATTTCTTTTTTTTTAACTTAAAGCAAGGAAAGGGAATAGAGAAAATAAAATATTCTAGGTTTAGAGGTATATGTAGGAATGCTGTCTGGTTTGTTATTAGCTTTTTTTGTAACCTCTTTAAAAAACCCTTCATTTTTCACTGAATGTATTGTACAGAATTAATCTCTGAGGAGCAAGGCGACTTTCCATGTCTTCACTATGAGTTTAGTAGCAGAAATGACAAATACAAACATTTTCTTCCCTTTAAGAAAGGAGCTGCCTTGAGTGCTAGAGTCCCATGTGGATGGTAATCCTGAGCATCACCAAATGTAACTGCAACATGTAGCTATTTTTCACCAACATATTGCAGCCGCTCAGCCAATCTGTAGTTAGCCCCATGGGCAACAAATTCTTCTATAGTGATCTCCACATGGAAGTATAAAATTGTACAATGCCTCTGGAATGAGATGGAGGAACCGTAGAGGTTAAGTCTAGATAGGTAATGGAATATCTACTGAATCGGCAAAAAGAAATAAAATTGTGCTTTTTGCCTGGCTAGATAAGGCTATAAGCTTGCTTGAGCAAAGCAAATGCAAATTGTAAAGTTTTCCTTTTTTTAATTAAACAATATGCTTTGAATGATTGCCCGTAAAATTCTCCCCATGATTTTCTATTAAAGGCTTGAGATACCAGTATGATAAGGATTCTGGGTTTCTTACTTCTCTGTGATCCACAGACACAAACAATTACAAGTACAAATTAGAATGAA
>NW_017307452.1:75772-77329 GCF_000935625.1 Nanorana parkeri | reverse complement strand
ATATATATATATATATAAATAGATATATTATATTGGTATTGCACCCAGGACTCTCAGCCAGAGGGTTTAAGAGGTTTCCAAAATTAAAGGTAATTAGCACTGACAGCAAGAGTATAGATCTCAATCAAGAGGCCTGTTACATTTGTGCAGTCCCTTTCCTAAGTAATTCCCAATGTCAGCCACTTTACTTCACCAGGTCCACGTAGAGCCATATTTGTATTCATAGATAGTACAAAAGGGGGAATAATAATTACAGTGATTAGTCTATGATTGTTAGCAGAAGGTACCAACAGGCACATACATATATATTCAAAATGTGTTCTTGATAGTTGAGGATGATAGCATTTTGCAGTAGTGATGTTTTAGAACCATCAGTAGAAAACCTATGGCAAAATACTAAATGTATAACATAAATCCTGATGCTACATTAACATTATGCATTGAGTGAGTTGTAATGTCGTATCAAGAACTAATATGCAATATAGTTTGAGCACTGGAAAGTTGATTGTTAAAGCATAAAATACACATGTATTAAAAATTGTGCTATAAAGCAAATAGAGGGTATCAACACATTTTAGAGTCTATGTACCAACCTTCTACATCTTATCTGCTGCTTGTATCACTAGTGAACACGCCCATATTGGTAATGCCCAGCCTGACTTCTCTTACTGCCCGTTAACATGTATATATATATATATAGATATATATACATATATATCTATATATATATATATATCTATATATAATATACATACATATATTTACAGTATTTCAGATGTGAGTACACCCCTCACATTTTTGTAAATATTTTATTATATCATTTCATTTGACGACACAGAAGAAATGACACTGAGTGAGTGTACAGCTTGTATATCAGTGTACATTTCCTGTCCCCTCAAATTAACTCAACACACAACCATTAATGTCTAAATCGCTGGCAACAAAAGTGAGTACACACCAAAGTGAAAATGTCCAAATTGGGCCCAATTAGCCATTTTCTCTCCCCGGTGTCATGTGACTCGTTAGTTGTTACAAGGTCTCAGGTGTGAATGGGTATCAGGTGTGTTAAATTTGGTGTTATCGCTCTCACTCTCTCATACTGGTCACTGGAAGTTCAACATGTACTGTGACATACTGAAGCAGAGCATGATCCCCTCCCTTCGGAGACTGGGCCGCAGAGCAGTATTCCAACATGTTAATGACACCAAACACATCTCCAAGACGACCACTGACTTGCTAAAGAAGCTAAGGGTAAAGGTGATGGACTGGCCAAGTGCTGGAAAGTGCTGGCAAATAATGGGGGCCACACAGAATATTGACACTTTGGGCCCAATTTGGACATTTTCACTTATGGGTGTACTCACTTTCGTTGCCAGCGGTTTACACATCAATGGCTGTGTGTTGAGTTATTTTGAGGGGACAGCAAATGTACACTGATATACAAGCTGTACACTCACTACTTTACATTGTAGCAAAGTGTCATTTCTTCTGTGTCGTCACATGAAATGATATAATAAAATATTTACAAAAATGTGAGGGATGTACTCACTTCTGTGA
>NW_017307452.1:72822-75387 GCF_000935625.1 Nanorana parkeri | reverse complement strand
CCTGTATGTGTGTATATATATATATATATACATACATACAGGCTCCTACTGGAAGCCTTATTTCTGTGACAGTTGGTTGGAGTTGAACCTAGGACTTGTCACTTCATGGTGTTTTTCCTTGCCTCTGCATTAGGGAGACAGCTTAAAAAGTTCCTGCTTCCCATTGCTTGTCCATGCTTAACTCCATTGTTGAAGCCTTGTACCTGCTGATTGTGTTTATCTGTGTACTGACCTTGGTGTGTGGTCTTGATCTTGAATTATCTTAATTCTGCCTGAACCATGGCTATACATATTTTCCATGACTCAAACAGGACTCCGCTTCACAGAAGGGTGCTGTAAAGTGGACGGAGCCATGTAAATCGTTTCTTTATGCCCCAGTGGCTAACTGTACATTGAGAACAGCTGGTATAGATATAGACAAATATTATAGAGCCTTTTTATTAGTGCAGTGCATTGAAACATTGACTTATTTGGACTAGGGACTGGAGATCAAAACTAAAGTATAACCCAACAGAACAGACTATGGTGAAATGTACCGGAAGGAACCAAAAAGACCCTGAGGTGGAGCAGCCGGTCTGATCCAACTGTATATCACTAATACGTGATAATACGCAGTTTTGATCCTACCATGTTGTCATCAGTTGGTAGCAGAGTAAGACAGAAGCGGAGTCAGACAGACTGGCAACTGATGGGCAGGGAGAATCAGAAGTCAGGAGCACAGTCCCTGGAGAGCCGGGTCAGAACCTTGTGGATAAGCAGAGCCAAATCACGATACAGAAGAGTAGTCAAAGCAGGCGATGGTCAGAAGGCAGGCAGCAGGCAAGCAGGGCAGAAGGCAGGCAAGGCAAGTATAAGATTCACCCATCCCCCTAACATCCTGTGTATTCCACATAATTAAACAGAGCCCAGTACACGCATGAAGCAAAATAAAGCCAATGTACTAGTTTTATACCAGCGCATGTGCACTGGAAGCAGTTGGACAATTCAATGAAAATTCTTATGGGTTTTATGTTATGCAGCTGGGTGCACATGCGTGCATGCGCACTACCACCAACTCGTCAATATCTCCTGCTGGCAAGTCATCAGAAGTGACACTGCTGGAGATCTTGACAAGTTGGCTTTTTCGACAGAACACCAGCTTTTCATGCCCTCTGTCCTGTCCTCTCGAGGTGCTTTGTGAACGACTGGTAGATCGCGATTGACCTAATTGACCCCTTATTTAAACGAACATGTGTTAGCAAAACAGCAGCCTATACCCTTTGCTATTGCCCCAGTGCTGTTTTGATAAATAATAATTTTAATAGAGAAATGTTATCGGTTTCATAAACAAAGCAAAAAGGGGTGCCAGTGGTCACTTGAGGGATTACTGATTTTGTATCCTTTTTTATTCCTCCCTTAAAGCGTTATGTGAAAAGCCCACTTACAATTAACATCTTCAGCTGAAGCCTTATTTTGCTGCTATTTAGATCTTTAGTCTTTGAGTAGGAAGGATTGATATCAGTTAATTCACAGAGGGGTTGTATGCAGATGGGTATTTTCTATCTTAAATTGATGTTCCTATTAAAAATTATGCATGGGACTGTTTTTTTATACAATTAACATATTGCTATATGTGTTTAACATATTGCTTTATTGCCATGCACAGGTTCACAAACTGTAGGTGTTGATATAATTGTTAGAACTATTAAGACATCCTCATAGTTGATATTTTACTTGTGTCCTCCTATACGTTATTATTTAACATTTTTGTTTGTGAAATTGGATATTAACAAGTCCGTGAGCTTTTAAAATGACCCTGTTCTTAGTGGAAGAAGTTTTTATGCAATCAGATTCCGCACATACGTGGTTATACATAACCTCTTCAAAAGTTCAAGTCCGGAGCTTTCATATTGTCTAAGGATTATTTCAACACTATAGTTACAGGAACATAATGGAATACATTTGTTTTAACATCAGTTTAAAAACCTATACAAGACTGGTGTAATGTAGCCTTAAAAGGTGCTTCACCATTTTTTCAATAATGAATCCAGATCAAGAAAATATACATTGCACAGAAAAGTATTTCTTTTTTGCCCAAACACTTACAGTCATCATGTTCCCGAACAACTGGATCCAACTCTCTCAGTTTGGCTTCCTTGGCTACCGCAATGCTGTACTGTACAGAGAACACTGAGCCAGTGGTGTATTTAGGTTTGGGGCTGCCCTAGACAAGACAAAACTCACCCTCCCCCCACACACACACTAAATTTACCCCACCCGGCTGTGGTCTCTGCAGGGTCTGTGGTGTGCTCTACATGATCTGTGGTGGGCTTTGCAGGGTCTCAGGTGGGCTGTGAAGGATCTCTGTTGGGCTCTGCAGGGTCTCAGGCTGCCATGCCCACCTGAGACCCTGCAGAGCCCACCATAGACCATGCGGAGCCCGCCACAGATCCTGCAAAGCCCACCTGAGACCTTCACAAATCCTGCACAGCCCCCTGAGACCCTGCAGTCTCAGGGGCTGTGCAGGATCTGTGGTGGGCTCTGCCCACCATAGACCTTGCAGAGCTCACCACAGATCCTGCACAG
>NW_017307452.1:68574-72496 GCF_000935625.1 Nanorana parkeri | reverse complement strand
GATCTGTGGTGGGCTTTGGAGGCTGCAGAGCCTGCTATCAATCCTGAAAATCCCCCCTGAGACCCGGCAAAGCCCTCTAAAGATCCTGCAAAGCCCCCTGAGACCCAACAAAGCCCCACACAGATCCTGCAGCATCTCAGGGAGGTTGTGCAGGATCTGTGGTGGGCTTTGCAGGCTGCAGAGGCCCCTATAAATCCTGCAAAGCCCTCCACAGATCCTGCAGAGACCCCCTGAGACCCTACAGTCTGCAGTTTCTCAGGGGGGTTGTGCAGGATCTGTGGTGGGCTTTGCAGGCTGCAGAGCTCCCTATGAATCCTGCAAAGCCCCCCAGAGACCCAGCAAAGCCCCCACAGATCCTGCAAAGCCCCTTGAGACCCTACAAAGCCCCACACAGATCCTGCAGAATCTCAGGGGGGTTGTACAGGATCTGTGGTGGGCTTTGCAGGCTGCAGAGCTCCCTATGAATCCTGAGACCCGGCAAAGCCCCCCACAGACCCTGCAGAGACCCCCTGACGCCCTGCAGGATCTCAGGGGGGTTGTGCAGGATCTGTGGTGGGCTTTGCAGACTGCAGAGACCCCTACGGATCCTGCAGAGCCCACCAAAGGGTATTGCACAGCCCACCTGAGACTCTTTGGTGGGCTGTGCAGAATCTATGCTGGGCTCTGCCAGCACAGTCCTCTTACCTTGCACGGCCTGACCTCTTTGGAACACGGCCTCCTCATCCTTGGCGCCCGACACGGCCTCCTTGTTATCTTCGCCGCCCGACTGGAGCTCCGTCTTCGCCCCCTGCCTCTTCCGTCTCAGGGGCCACTCGACACATTTTTTCTCTCTTGGGGGCTGCTTGCCAAATTTCATACTTTAAAATAAAATATAACTATATCCGGTTTGGTACTACAGACACTAATATACACTCACAATAAGCCCCCTTTCATATCTGTAGGTTTAGGTGCGATTAGGGATTCCTGCATCAGAAAGTTGCGTTTTACTGCATCAGGAATCCCTAATCTGGCATTTACAAGTGGCAGCTGTCACCTATTCAAGTTAATGATCAGGTGACAGCAGCTGCTTGTAAACGCCTGCACACCGCATATAATGTTATGTGATATGATTACATGCGGTTAGAAAACAATCTCCCTGAATGCACAATCATTGTGTCCAGGGAGAGTGATTGATTCCTAACCGAATGTAATCATATCACTGCCCCAGCTTGTCTCGAAGCCACTGGAGCGGCACTGATGGGGCCCCGTGCTGCTAGAGCCAGGCCTCCACCGCTGCTGCGGGGGCCCGGCCACCTCCTCGCCCTTCACCGTCGGCCGATACTCATGTAACGGTCCCGGGCGGGCCCTGGAGGCTGCCCCGGGCCCCTGACATGAGTATCGGCCATACCCCCCTGACGGCGGCCCTGCACACAAGTGTGGCTTCACAGGACCCTGCAAGGGGAGGAAGCCATCCTAAAATAGCATATCAGGCCCAGTGCTCAAGGGACCAGTTGATTCTAACAGAAGGTAAAACTTTTAAACATTAAGGGGCAGAATCCATTGTAAGTGATTAAATCAGCATTTTAAATAGCCTAGAAGCCTTTGACTTAATATCATTTTAAAATAAAAAAATAGATGTTGTACCAAAACATACTGTACATGCTCTGTCATTCAAATATAGAGTTCTGTGTATGTAACAGAATTGTGCATTGTGATGCCGACCTATAGAACCATGGCTTTTTCTACATGCAATGTCTTTTCTCTGTATGCTATATAATGTGGTGTCTTTTAGGTAAGAAATGTTCTTGCTAATACCAATATGTATATTTAAGTAATGGTTATCTAAGTTATCTGACTTACGTGTGCTAGGGACTGCTGCCAATTTGTACAGGAAACTGTTCTTGGTTGTGGATTGAAATGGAATGTTGGTGTGGAATTTAAATGTGTGAATTTTTGATGCAGAATATAGGGTAGTTCCAGCAGTATGTGTGTGGAAGGGACTCTGTCTGGCCATCTGTATCAATGGCTCTGTGTGGGAGAGAAATTCAGTACCTCGACCAGAATCCAGCAGATTGTGACTGTCAGAAGGACAGGAAGGAATACCCTAGCAGGAAAGACCATGCAAGAATAAGGTCAGACTGGACTGAGTGGTTTAAATAGTGAGTGTAGTGACATCATCACTCAGAGACAGGAAACTCCCATCAGGCTGTCTCATGTGATGCTTCTGTTTGGCCATAAGAGGGAGCCTGGGAGTAGTGAGCAACGTTACAGAGTCTGCTCACACAAAGGAAGAATCACAGGTGAGTGAAATGGTAGCCAAGCCAGAATGCTGCAAACCAGTTGGAACCCTGACAGTGATACCCTAAACAATACCCTGCTCAACTGTGGACCTTTGCCCCCCCATACCTTTTTTTTTGTCCATATGTAAACTTTTGCAATTTTACTTAATTTCTTAATTGGTACTGCAGCATTAAAAAATAGTTTTTACCAGAAATATAAATTGAGTGCCTTCATTTAAGGTAAAAATGTGTCTTATTGGATGAGCTATAAGCTATCTTAATTGCCTGTAAGAGACTCACCGGTCCTGGGTCCAGCGCAGCGTTGCGGGGCCGCGCACGGCCGGAGCGTCGGCAAGCTCCGCCCTTTCGCACACGGTGGCCGCAAACGTCCGCGGCTCCCCGAGGTTCTACGTGGACGAGCACCACCAGGATGACAGCTGGCTCCTCCCCTCCACATACGGCGAGGGGTGATTTAAGGGAGGAGACAATGAATGTTCGGCGTCCGACCATTGTGAGCGGTGCACGCCGAACATCGCTTAGGAGGACCTCACTGAACTAGCCTGAACCTAGGCAGCCGAAGGGACTCCAGGGACACAGCCAGCCTGCAGCCAGAGAGGGCTAAAAGGACGCCAGAACCGCAAGTAGCCTGAGGGCATTCACACTAATGAGTGACCAATTTCATATCTGCTATACCTGGTACTATTGGAATACCTCTGCTCTGTGGATAACCAGATTAATGACTTTAAATTGAACATATCATTAGGAAGTTATTGCTATGCCTACAATAGTGAACTAACCTGTGTGAGCAGACAACCTTCAATTAATGACTCTCAGCTAACCATTGAAACAAACGTTATAATCTTACTCTCATTTATGGTTATTAACTTTTGCCACTATAATTTATAAATTGATGGGAAATGATGTTATCGATTCCAAACCTCCATTAAACAGTATATGAGAGTGCCATACGGAGTCAGAGACTGAACTCCATCATTCCACAACTAAGGCTGGGCACACACCTTACAACTAGACTTGTGCGCCGTCAAAAAATTCGTTCTGTTTCGTTTCGTAATATCCGTTATTTCGTATTTCGTATTAAAAAAAAAACTACCATCAACTCCAATATAAATGTACTTTGCTTTTTAACTTCAATATAACGAATATTCGTACCGGAACGAAATTCCGTCAACCTCTGTCTACTCTAGTGTCACTGTCTCTATTACCTTTGTCTCTGATATGTTATATTTTTTTTTAATATATTATATCTGAAATACGAATTCCGTTAACGTATTCCGTATCCGAATTTCGTAAATTTCGTATTTCCTACCTATTGTAATGCAACTCAGCTCAGCAGCAGAAGAGAAAACCCATTGGTCAACCAAAACGAAATACGAATTCCGTTAACAGATTCCGTATCCGAATTTCGTATTTCGTATTTTAAAAAAAACTACCATCAACTCCAATATAAATGTACTTTGCTTTTTAACTTCAATATAACGAATATTCGTACCGGAACGAAATTCCGTCAACCTCTGTCTACTCTAGTGTCACTGTCTCTATTACCTTTGTCTCTGATATGTTATATTTTTTTTTAATATATTATATCTGAAATACGAAATTCCTTTGACGAATTTCGGATCCGAATTTCGTTGAAACGGAAACTA
>NW_017307452.1:21750-61339 GCF_000935625.1 Nanorana parkeri | reverse complement strand
AACATAACGAAGTTTCCTGTACTGCTCAAATCATCAACGTAAGATATGCACTGCAGTGTTCTATGCCATAAATATTCTGAGTTGCAAAAATCGTTACATTTCGTTCCATGGACGAACATCGGTAAATTCAATGCAATATTACGAATTTCGCTGTTTAAAGTTTAAAACAGCTATAGCACAGCAGCAGATCCGCATTGAACATCAAACTTCGTTCGGATGTTTAAAATCGATAATACTTCGATCCAGACGAATATACGTCACGTATATGGGCGTGTTTGCGATGGAAAGTAAAGTTTTTCGCCGTAAGTTCGTCCCGGACGAAGTTGTGGTAGTTGTCATCAAGCAGCATTGGAAGAGTTTGAAAAGAGTTGCTTACAGTTTGCAGAAAGCAATCGTTGGATCTAAATTGTAAAAAATGTCGGATTCTGAAGTGTGTGTCACAGAGCCCATGGAAAACAGAGAGGCTACGGAGCAGGTGGCATCGTCCGGAAGAAATAAAAGGGCAAGTGGCATGTCATTGGAGGAAATGGTGGAGATGGTCCGCATTTTTAAAAAGCATGACTATGATTGTGCCCATGAAAAGTATGGCAGCAAAAATGCCCACAAGGAGGATGTAATCAACAAGGTAATCCGCAGCATATCAGAGAAATTTGGCAAAGAACTTTCCAAAAATCAGATAAGAAAAAGATGGTCAGATTTAAAAAACAGGGAAGCGGAACAACTAAAAGAAATTCGTAACATAATAAAAAGTAAGTGCTTTTAATTTAAACTAAAAATTGTAAACATATATAGCAATGTGTTTATTAAAGTATAAGTTTTAGGCCTTATTCACACTGCGTGCGTACGTGCGTATTGTACCATACGCCACATATGCAAATAAATGGATCTATACACACAGCCTCGTATTGAGGCCTATATTTGCGTAGGGTATATATGCGCAAAAACATAATGGAACAGAGATAAGTCTGGACAGCATATTTCCGCGCATATACGTGCGCATGCACACATATACGCGCGTGCATGCGGACAGCACATTAGGAATTACTTTACGAGCGATGTATTCTGGTATTACATATAGTGCACACATAAACAAATATATGCTCTTATATACGCGCATTGACGCGCGTATGTACGCAATATACATTTTTCTTTGCATTGTGTGTGTGTCTGAGGCCTAAACATCACATGCGAAGTTTCACTTTATTTTTACTTCTGCTCTGGATTCACACATGCATGTCTTCGATATCCACATGACTCATGTGATCGTGCGTAACTACAAATCAAAGGTCCCCATAGCAAAATTTTGTATTGGGCCCCTGTGATTGCTATTTATGCCACTTGCATAGCCCACCTGATATACCATACAGCACACCTGAGAGTGACCATGCAGAGCCCACCATATACTCCTTATAGTTGGCTGCATTGTGTAAGATGAGCCGCAGTGCACACCTCTGATTGGCTTGCAGCGGCCATATTGATTTTGGTATCGGGCCTGGTTTTACAACCGTGGTAGAAGAGGTCACCATGGATATATGTGCAAAGTTTTTGGTTATTCTGATAAATGGTTTCCGAGTTTAAGTTGTTGTCAGAATATTGCATAATCCAAAATGGCTGCAAAAACAAGTGACCAATAGAGCTATAATGAGCACATGTGGCAACAGAGCAAACCATAAGCACACATAGCAAGTTGTACATCTGTAGCACTAGCTTTAGCGTTTATGGAGATGCAGGTTTATGAATAGAAATTCGTAACATAATAAAAAGTAAATGCTTTTGATTTAAACTAAAAATTGTAAACATATATAGCAATGTGTTTATTAAAGTATAAGTTTTAGGCCTTATTCACACTGCGTACGTACGTGCGTATTGTACCATACGCCACATATGCAAATAAATGGATGGATAACAAACATTGTAATTTTATGTATACGTACATAGGCGCTTCCAATAGGCACTATCCATGCCTTCAAATGAAGGGGGGATGAACAGTGAGTAGTGGGAAAAAAAGAGAACAGGGGTTAGAATAGGGGGAAGGGAGAGAAGGAAGACAGGGAGCCACGGACAAGGATATTAGTATAGTAACCATTGAGGGTTGATTCTTTATGCGTTTATACACTTTAAGCAGTGAAGGTATACAATCATAACAATTCACTTATGCCAGTATTTCCACATTCTATTAAATTTGTCATTGGATCCATCTCTAAAAGACATACATTTTTCATAAGTGTAGTGTAGATTTATGATAGATAACGTTTCTGAGAAATTCGGAGAGTCTAGACTCTTCCAGTGCCGTACAATTGTTAGTCTAGCTGCTACAAGTATATGGGAGACAATAGTCCTGTAAATAGGGGGGAACTCTGTCAGGCCTATTGACAACAGGCCCAGTGCCGGTCTGGGCGGTGATATCATACCTGTAGTTAGCGATATCTGCTCAAAGACTCGTTTCCAAAAGCTCCTAAGGCTTTTGCAAGACAAGAGGACGTGGTATAGACTATCTGGTTGGCCACAGTTCCTCCAACATGTTAGGGATGAGGATGGGAACATCTTCTGGAGTCGGACCGGGGTAAAGTACCAATGAAAGTTTATTTTGTGGGCTAGCATCCATAGATCTACACATTTGGTCGAGGTGTGAGTGGAGTTAAAGGCTTCCATCCATTGTTGTGGAGTAAAGGTAGTATGTAATTCTTCCTCCCAGTGTTGGAGGGATCGGAATTTGGTGAACTTTAACTTCTCGTGAAGGAGGCAGTAGAAGAGGGAAATCCCCTTGGTACCTGACTTCTGTGCAAAGTAAAAATTACAAACAGGTTGGGGAATTTCGTATGGACTAAAGGTGAAGTTACGGAGTGCATGTGAGACTCGGCAGTATAAATATGCGTCTCCTGCTGATAAATCAAATTCGTGTTTGAAGAGTGGGAAACGATTTTAAAGTTGGGCCCATAAATAGATCTCGGAGGGAAGTAATGCCCTTGAGTGACCAGCCAAAAATGTATTTGGTCCTGCCAATAAAGCTTAATTAAATTTCATTTTATAATTTAAAAAAAAAACAAAATATTTTGTGGGCTAGCGTCCATAGATCTACACATTTGGTCGAGGTGTGAGTGGAGTTAAAGGCTTCCATCCATTGTTGTGGAGTAAAGGTAGTATGTAATTCTTCCTCCCAGTGTTGGAGGGATCGGAATTTGGTGAACTTTAACTTCTCGTGAAGGAGGCAGTAGAAGAGGGAAATCCCCTTGGTACCTGACTTCTGTGCAAAGTAAAAATTACAAACAGGTTGGGGAATTTCGTATGGACTAAAGGTGAAGTTACGGAGTGCATGTGAGACTCGGCAGTATAAATATGCGTCTCCTGCTGATAAATCAAATTCGTGTTTGAAGAGTGGGAAACGATTTTAAAGTTGGGCCCATAAATAGATCTCGGAGGGAAGTAATGCCCTTGAGTGACCAGCCAAAAATGTATTTGGTCCTGCCAATAAAGCTTAATTAAATTTCATTTTATAATTTTCAAAAAAAACAAAACACCCAGCAGCAGAAGAAAACCTCTGATTGATCAAACAGCCACTTTTCCGTTGTAACGAAATTCGGATTTGGATCCGAAAATCGTTAATGGAATTTCGTACATCATGCTTATTAACTCTGTACTTTGCTTTTTAACTTCAATATAACGAATGTTCGTAACGGAAGGAAAATACGTCAACGGAATTTCGTATTTCATGCTTGTATTGTAATGCAACTCAGCAGCAGAAGAGAAAACCTCAGATTGTTGATGGTCAACCAAAACGAAATACGAATTCCGCTAACAGATTCCGTATCCGAATTTCGGATTTAAAAAAAACTACCATCAATCAACTCCGATATAAATGTACATTGCTTTTTACCTTCAATATAACGGATGTTCGTAACGTAACAAAATTCCTTAACGGAATTTCGTATTTCCTGCCTGTATTGCAATGCAACTCTCAGCAGCAGAAGAGAAAACCTGATTGGTCAACCAAAACAAAATACGAATTCCGTTAACGGATTCCGTATCCGAATTCCGTATATCGGATTTTAAAAAAAATACCATCAACTACAATATAAATGTACATTGCTTTTTACCTTCAATATAACGGATGTTCGTAACGTAACAAAATTCCTTAACGGAATTTCGTATTTCCTGCCTGTATGTATTGTAATGCAACCCTCAGCAGCAGCGGATCCGTATTTCGGATTTAAAAAAAAAATCTTGTCATGTTGTTCAACCTCATTTACAGGGGTAATATTAGTTCCCATTTCAAAGAAATTCGGATCCGAAATTCGGAACGGAATTTCGTATTTCGGATATATAATTCGGAAAATGCAATTCGGATTCAGATGTTTCCGAAATTCGGAATTTCAGGAAAATTCGTACGAATTTCGATTCGTAACGAAACGAATCGCACATGTCTACTTACAACCATCGCAAGACTTTTGTCTTGCGATGGTTGTAAGGTACTTGCGATGATCGCAAGCCACGCCCCCTGAGGGGCGGGCTTCTGATGACCACAATGCCGAACGGTCAGTGTGCGCACACTGGCCCGTACGGCTTTTATCGTACGAACATGCCACAAACCCGCCGAACATCGTACGATGCCCGGCGGGTTTTCGAACATGTCCTTAAGTTAAAAGTCGTGCAACCTTACAGTAGTAGAGGTCGCACGGCTTCCACACACCTTACGATAATCGTACGATCGCGGGATTTCCCGCGATTATCATACGATTATCGTAAGGTGTGTGGGGACCTTAACTCCGCAGTTGAGTATCCAATCACCTCATCAACGGTTATTACATTGCCAGGTTTGGTTGCCGAAATGTTCATGAAATTGTGCCTATGTCTCACTGTGCTCAATATGACTAAATTACACTAACCCACATTACAGCACCCACCTACACACACACCTCATCCCATTAATTTTTCCATGACTCAAGAGTTGGTATCTTAGGTCTGGAGGAGAGTAGCTGCCATATCTGCACCCTGCGGTGGCCCAGCCAATGCATGCATAGACATGCAAGCTCCACCAATCTTAGCTTGGGAAGGGGGGGGGGGCTACACACTTTCTGGGGCCATTATGAGAGGACTGTACCCTTACTGCTGGATTTGCAATGTATTTTATATTAGAAAGACAGCAACAGGATAAGTAGAAATGCTTTGAGTTTAGCAGAGAAACCCAACAGTGTACCGAGATTAGAACCAAGAGCTGTAGCAAAGAGATTGGTGCCTCCGCGGGCCAGATTTTCAGATAGCCAAAATAGGCTGTGGCTTAGGATGGCAGGACTGTCAGGAATGCCACCAAGCTACTTACCAATCATGTTGCTAACTTGGTTGGTTCATATGCTTAGAATCAAACTTCCAGCATAGAGGGATAATATTCTGTTCTGCTCTTTTATTTGTCAGTGTACTGATACAAAGAGTGAATAGTCTTTCTTTCAGCCACTTTGTTCTAGTGTGACTATAACCTCATAGTATTTGAGGTTGAATAAAGACATTAGTCCATCAAGTCCAACCTATTAGGATCTCATTCTAGGAGTACCTGTACCCCTGTATATTACGGTCCCTTAAGAAATCGTCCAAAAGTTTCTTGAACAATTCCACATTCTTTGCTGAAATCACTGTCTGTGGCAGTGAGTTCCAGACCCTAACTGATCTTACTGTGAAGAACCCCCTTCGCCCCTTGTGCTGGAATTTTTTTTCCACCAATTTTAGGTGGTGGCCTCTAGTTTTTGTAATGGAGTTAATTTTAAACAGTTTATCGCTAATGTTGCTACCACCATTGAACATTTTGTACATGGAGATCATATCCCCCCTTAATCTCCTCACCTCCAATGTGAACATGTTTAAATTTAGTAGCCTTGTCTCGTAGCTCTGGTCCTCCATACCCCTAATTAGTTTGGTTGCCCTCCGCTGGACTTTTTCCAACTCAAGGACATCTTTTCTTAGTACTGGTGACCAGAACTGGACCGCGTACTCCAGATGAGGTCGAACCAATGATCTATAAAGTGGCAAAATTATAGACTTGTCCCTGCAATACATCCCCTTTTTAATACAGGACAAGACCCTGCTAGCTTTGTTTACAGCAGCCTGGCACTGCAAACTACCTTTCAGTTTGTGGTCTACAATGACCCCCAAATCCTTCTCCATTTCTGACTTCCCTAGCGGCATACCCATAATTGTATAACCCATTTGTTTATTTTTAATTCCAAAGTGCATTACTTTGCATTTATCGACATTAAACCTCATCTGCCACATTAATGCCCACTCCCCTATTTTATCCGGGTCCTCCTGTAATGTTATAATGTCTAAGTCCGTGTCTATTACCCTCCCAATTTTGGTGTCATCCGCAAACACGGAAATATCGCTGTTAACACCCTCCCCGATGTCATTAATAAATAAGTTGAACAATATGGGACCCAGCACAGAACCCTGAGGCACACCGCTCATTACACTAGCCCAGTCTGAAAAGGTGCCATTTACAGATACCCTCTGGACCCGTTCCCGTAGCCAGTTCTCTATCCACGTACACACCACCTCATCTCTTGTTAGCGTCATACTAGGGCTAGCCAGTTAACTAGAGTGTGTGTGTTCTTAAAAACATTTAGCCTAGGGGTGGGAGGAGGGCAGGAAGTTTAAATATCGTGGCTCCACACATATTGTAAAACTAAAACAACTTTATATAATTACTTCCATTAATATACAGTATGTCTAACAGGAGAAAGAAATCCAAGACCAGTTGTACTTGCAGTCTTTCTATTACGTGGAAGTAAAGGCTTTAATTTTGTTCTGTTTATTAAATTTCAATATATTTAAAATATACTACACCATGGGTGTCATGGTTTCCTTCTTCCTTGTTTATTACAGATATGCCAACTGCAAATTCATCAGTATCTGATTCATATGCTTCATTTACTGAATTGGTACACATTTTGAATTGATTAGACTTCTCTCTATAAACTTGAATTTGATTATCGTGTGGCTAATATATTGTATTGATTGCAGCGTTGACACAGTCATAACACTTATTGAGCAGACAAGTTAATGTTATTTGTTTGTGCCAGTAGAGGTGTTCTAATTATTATTACTAATATTAATGTTGATTAGATCGTTATAATTATTACTTTAATTTCCCTCTATATTAGTGGTAGCACATGATATCACAAGTTTTATGTAAGAAGAAATGGCTATTAAATCTTCACTGCTTTGATTGCTTATAACTCATAAGAAATATGGTAGGCTGTAATAACCTGATGTTGTTTTTCAAGATGCTTCAATACCGATTCTCCAAGCTGAGTTGTCTTTGCTATTTTTGTACCTTCTTCAAGGGAAACCATATACCATGCAAGACAGTTTATGCAATCCATGATTAAACTATGATTAAATAACCAGTCATTTCCCCAGCTGTACTTAGTACACCTGCACTGCTATTCAGGGGAACATATATTGGTTTTGTAGATAGTTTTTTTCTCTATTTACTATGGTCGTCGTCTCTTTTTTTCATTTTAGTCTAGTAAATCTGAAATATTACATAATAATATTGTTCTGCCCGCAGGTGGAGTTCTAGTCTTCTTTTCAAATCGTTAGCAGGATAATGTTCCAGCTGTGCCTAAGGAAACCTGTTGTATACAGAATTGAAATGAGTTATGAGAGCAGTGTCTCAATCAGTTCAATGTTTCTATCAACAGATGGAGCCTCAAAGCAAGCTGCTCTGCTGTGCTCACCCTAGTTAACCCATAGTGCTTTTCGAACCCTTTGTTGTTGATTCATAAATAATACAATTTAAATAAATAACTAAAAAAAGATATAAAAACAAAAATCTAAAGAGTTATAAACTTAACCCAAAGCCATTATATTTTCTCCTTAAAAGATGAACTCCAGGAAAACCGCTAAATACACAGATGAAGTACATATAAGGGAGCGGTTCCTGAGAGTTGGTGACCAAAACTGAACAGCATATTCAAGGTGAGGCCGAACCAGTGATTTATAAAGTGGTACTATTATGTTTTTATCCCTTGCCAAAATTCCTCTTTTAATGCAGGATAGTATCCTTTTTGCTTTGCTGGCCTCTGCTTGACACTGCATGCTATTGCCAAATCTGTGATGTCTGAACACCCCCAGTCCTTCTCCATGTCTGACTTCCCCAGTGGTGCACCCCCTGGGTAGTAGTTTGCACACACGTTCTTTGCTCCTATGTGCATAACCTTGCATTTTTACTATTTTTATTACATTGCATCTACCATCTTGCAGCCCATGCCTCAATTTTATCTAGCTCCCGTTGAAGCATGCTTATGTCGTCTTGAGAATTTACTGTCCTACAGAGTTTTGTATCATCCACAAAAACCGAGATTGCACTATTTATACCAATCTCTATGTTGTTTATGAATAAGATAAACAGGATTGGTCCCAAGACTGATTCCTGGGGCACCTCGTTTACAACTTTTGCCCAATTTGAAAATGAACCATTACTATCCACCAGATTCATTCATGCAGCCAGTTTTTCACCCATGTGCATACAATTTCCTCCAAACCCATATATTTGATCAAGCTATATTGGTTTGATTACAGTAGAAAATGATCTGGTCATCATTTTATACAGTGTCTGGCAGGGTTGTATGGGTTAGGAAATTTGCAAAACAAAATGATACTTTTTTATTGGAAGATAATATTCAAAATTGTAGTTGATGGTTTACCCATACTTACACTTTAAGGAATGATTTACTGTCAATGAATCTGAATCAATAATAAACCACACAGTCTACAAGCATATGATCACAACTGTACCCTGTATAAAATTTGGGATGAGTCAGGCATTCTGACAGATACATATTCATACTGATATAAGACAAGATAAGCAATGCAACTGTATCTGCAAGGAGTGGAAGCACTGGTTGCTTTAAATATCCTATGAAGGTCTTCGCTCTTTACTTGTTGAGACTTAATTGTTTGGGCAAATTTCGATAAAGGATATGAAGTGTAAAATTGAACTTGTATTGAATGGAACACTATTCAATAAAAGCACATGCTGTGCAGTAGTTATACGGAAGAACAATAGAAAAGGCAATCACATCACATAATATTGCTGGCAACTTAAAAAATGAAAGAAAAAAAACAACAAATAAGAAGGAAAAACCTGATTATAAACAAGTAAAGCAAAGTAAATGGCACTCAGGAGAACAATGATCAGGCTAAAGAAAATTAACATTTACGTGAGAAAAATTAAAACAGACCGCTAGATAACCAAAGCGATTCCATGACAGGGGCAGAAAATGAGTCTGCTTAATTCAATAGTTGTTGGAAAACAAAAAGCTTTTGAGGACGACTGTACAAGCATCTCAAGGGTTTGATCAATATAACTAGAAAATATGGGTATATCTACACTAGGTAAGATGGAACCCAGAAGCTTAATGAGGTGAGCGAGAAAAGCTTCAAGCAGAGAGAGGAGAAACTGCAGAGAAGTGTTTAACTATAACAGGCGTAATATAAAATAAAATTGGACGATGCCTCAGAGCAATATAAGGAAAGAAGGGGTGCAATCAATCTCTCCGAGGGTGGCATTTACTTCTTATCAGGAAAGGCCTGGCTTACTGAGGTAAAAATAAAGGGTCAATGAAAATGGCAAACATTTCTTTTTTATATAAGACAATAACATAAAAATACTGTGGTATAAGCTTTAAAATATACAGCAGTGTGATGCGATCCAGCAGTTTTTAACCTTTTTCATGTGAGGAAACTTTTGGCATTATTCTTGAACTATGAAAGACCTCATTCAATGGAAGAAACTTTTTAAAGTTACTTGTTAACAAAATGCATGAATATTTTATTACACAATCCAACAAGAAGATATAACCACCAGAGTGGTCATTTTAAACTCTATGTGGATTCCTTAGAAGATCAATGCCATTACTGTTCCAACAAGGCAAATGTTCAGTTTGCAAGGAAATTTGTACTCTGCAGGGGAATTTTCCCTTAGTTTAGTGAATGAGGTGAAGCTCTGCTGACTTCCGTCATCCTATCATATGCAAAGAAAAATACAGTTTTTTAAAACATTTTCCTTGAACATGATTGGGTATCTTTGCAAAGTGAAATGTCACCACATTATCTAAGCTAAAGGGAACTTCCCTTGCAAAGTGAACGGCCTATTTGCCTTTAGTACATCAACCTCAGTGAGTTAGTGTTAATAGACCAGAGCAGTTATGTCGATGGACCATATGAAACAGAAGCGAGGATAAAGCAAACCTAATGTAGAAAATTATTTTAGGTCTGTACTTTCCTAATGATGCCATAATAAATTGTTGGTAGATCTCACAAATATGTATTCAGGTTTCAGGGAACCCAATTCCAAGACTTCTATAATTACCACTTTCTTTTATATAGCAGCACAGGGTGGCTTAAAGTAATTTTTTTCCCTTTAGGTCTGTTTTAATGTTTTAAGCCAACTTTTTTTTTAAACCCTCTAAACGAATGGCACACTGTATAAAGGTAAATTCCACCTATATGTGTGTGTGTATATATACATATATATATATATATATATACACACACACACACACACACACTGATATGCTCTATGTTATGCGGAAACTAGTGGGTAATTCACCTGCTGGCTCAAGACTCCTCAAGGGAATTGCAATGGGGTGATGTACCCTGGACAATGAGTACAGGCAGTCCCCGGGTTACGAACAAGATAGGGACTGCAGGTTTGTTCTTTATATATGTAGCTTGACAATATCACTAGCACAGCTGGTGTACCGGGAAAGAAAACAAATAATGAAATCCTTCCTGAATCAACAAAAATAAAAGCTGGTGAATTGTGTGTTTTAGAAAGACCCTTTGGACAGGTACAGTAAACTTACATAGCCAACTAAAAAAACATACATTTATCACAATAGAAGGTATCCCTGTAGCATCCGAGTAACGAAGACATGGCAAAACAACGCTATATCAGTAGAGATGGATCATAAACTAAGTCTACACAACTGCAGCACTTGAGGGAAAATAACAGGACATATTTTGAAGGGAATCTATCATGTAACAAATGTTTTTGTTCCATTCGTCTTTAATTGTTTAGTGGCTTCATCTGTCTACAGCAATGTTACAGCTAATAAATGTCATCTGTTTTGTAGTTTTATCAGCAGGTAACAACAATTAAATTGCTATTTTTGTCAATGAACTATTTTATATTTAACCCTAAAATGTTTAGAGCACAAAGGCTTCCTAGATTTTTGCAATGTTTTGGGGGTTTCTTTTTTAACATTTTATTGTTATATATTTCTCTGTATGAGTAATATCTGAAGCCTTCTGTACACTGGAATGATCTAAAAATGTGAAATAAATGTAAACATTTAAAAAAAAAACCTTTATTAACATAAAACAATTGGCAGAGGACAGCAGTTAAGTACAGAGTCAAATAGAAGACGCCACTCAGCTAATCTGGAGCAGCAGAGTCTCCCTTTATTGGCTGGTCCCCTTGACTCCCTTCGGGATGATGTTTGTAGTCCTCTGGATCATGTGAAGACAACTCCAGTGGGCTGCCAATGGGAATTGTCCACATCACGCAGGCAGCGATGTGGACACCCAGAATAAGGACCCTTACAGGAAGTACACAGAAAGAAGACGACCCCAGCACTGGATGATCACATGATCGTGAGGTAAGGTAAGTGAGTAATGGGACTTTTTTTATTTTTATCCTGAAGTTGGGCTTTAAAGTGATATTAAAGCCTCCTTCTTCTTTTCTTCCTTGTGTGATGCCTCTTTATATATAAATCTACTTATTTGCAGCCTTTTTAGAGTGTCCAGTTTTTGGACTCCTTATAGTGTCCCACGGAGTCACTGTTGCATGTGCGCTCCTGGCAAGTGTTCATTGCTTAGAGTGGAAAAGCAAATTCTCCTCCCCTTCCTGTGCCATCCAGTGTACATGCTCCTCTCCAGTCACTGTGTTCTCCTCTACCCAGAAGTTTGGAGGAAGCAGCACAATGTAGAGCCAGGGGGCACAGTAGAGAGAAAAATGTAAGTGTTTGGCACACACCATTAATAAATAATGTACTGTGGATTGTTCTCCTGATTGGGAAGCATCCAAAAAGGCTAAAAAGTTGTAACCTTTAGAACTACTTTAAGAGGACTGTTGTATCTCCATACTCTACCCGAGTCTAATGTTTATATATTATGTAAAATACAAATCCTTACTGTTAGTCTACAAATAAATCAGTCAGTAATAGTATAATTTGCAGTTTCAGTCAACCAAATCTTAAATCAGAATTTCCATAACAATCAAACAAAGATATACATTACCTTAAACCAATAGGACATTTATTTTTTTAATTATTGAAAAAAATAAAAATGATAAATGTTAAAAGGGGTTACTGTACATGCCAATTTTCAAACCTTAGAAAAACTTCTCAAAGAGAAAATTTGTCACTTACCAAATGGGAGTATAGACTGCAGCAATGCAGTATTCACTTTCTTAGGTAAAATTCAAAGTGTCATTGCTGAGTACCGGTAGTCAATGGTGGAAAATCAGCTGTTCTGACACCTTTTATTTAAGTATATGACACTGTAGTAGAAATGCACTGAAGGTTCAATACAGTAAGTTATGACAATCATCATTTGCCTTGATAATTGTTATTTTAGCAAGCCCATGAGAGCTAATAATTTATTAAAGAAGAACTCCAGGAATTTTGTTTATTAACCCTGGAAGTGGGGCTACCTCTGCACTGCAAGGGTTAAGTACTTGTTTTTGTCCAGGTGCTAAAATAACAAAGATCATGGTGTTCCCTCCAACCTGTCTTCCCCTCCCTGCAGCATTGGAATCTTTCTCAGCATCCTTATGTTTATACACTCTGTATAGACCTGATGCTTTACGGGATCTTAGACTGCTGCAGAGGAGGGGGAGAGAAGTTGGAAGGACCGTTCTAATAAGAAGCTGGCTCAGAGCTTGGGGTGAGTATTACTTTGTTTTATTTCAACCTAGGCACAAAGGAGCACTTAAACCTTGCAGTGCAGGAGTAGCCCCACTGCAAGGGTTAATTAAAAAATTCCTGGAGTTCTTCTTTAACCACTTCCAGGCCACAATACGTCTATATACGGCGGCCTGCAGAAGCGGTTAAAACAAGAACACGGCTGCTGCTGCTGCAGCCGCCATGTTCTTGGTTTCATTTTTAACAGCTGGCAATGGCTGTTCATGTACAAGCGGTCCGGTGTCTATACAGCCGCTGGATCGTTCTCCGATCACTGGACCCGGACGTGATTTGTATTACATCACTTCCGGTGTTACTAGTTACATTCTCCGACTCTTAGAGCCAGGAAGAGAAGCTGGGGAAGCAGATCTCTGCTTCCTCAGCTTCCTTGGGGTCCCTAGGTGTCTAAATAAAGAGGTCAGGTCACACCTTATCTTTTATTACATAGGGCGCTTGTTAGCCCCCTATGTGTTAGCAATAAGGTTAGTTTAAAAAAAGTTACAAATGTAAACAAATGAAAGTAACATATATAAAGAAAAATAAAAATTGCAAAAAAAAATCATAATTTCTGGTGTCACTATTTACATGCTCCAGCTCTTAGAGCCAGGGGAAGGAGTTGGTAAAGCATATCTCTGCTTCCTCAGCTTCTTTGGGGTCCCTAGGTGACATTAGGGGTCTGAAAGACCCCTGATGTCTCCATAAAGAGGACCTGTCACACCCTTTCTGCTATTACATAGGGGGCTTGTTAGCCCCTATGTAGTAGCAATAAGGTAAGTATCAAAAAGTTTTTTTAAATTAAAGTAACATATTACATATTCTTTTATTACATATTAAAGTAACATACACACACAAACACGTGTCTATGCACATATCTGCGAAAGCGACCATTGCACTACACATGTTACATAGTGAGAGCATTAATTTTAGAGCCATTAATCACTGTTATCACTAAACTGATGAGCGGTAAACGCGTTTGAAGTGTTCCCTATGGTAAATTTGGGGTATTGAAGTTTTTTGCTGCTTCACGGGCGAACGCAGTTTTAAGGCTTGACATGTTTGGTATCTATTTACTGGACTTGACCCCATCTTTCATACTATACCAAAAAAATTGGTATTTTATTCTGTTTCTGTGCACTAAATTTTTATTTAGTTTATTTTGTCCTAAAAATACTGGTTTGATAAACATTTGTGGAAATACTGTGCAACATAAAAAATTGCAACTAGCAATTTTTTTTATTCTACAGGGCCTCTGCTTTCAGAAAATATATCATTGTTTGGGGGTTTGAAGCTGTTTTCTAGCCAAAAATTCAGATTTTATCATGTGTGTGCCAACTTTAGAAATTTCTCTGGACAGCAAGTGGTTAAATGTGCTGAGATCTTTACTGAAAGAAAAAAATCCCACTACCACTGACTTTCCACTGTGCTTGCATGCTTGCACGAATAAAGGAAGAACTCCAGACACACGAGTATTATTAATATTATTATACAGGATTTATATAGCGCCAACAGTTTGCACAGCATTTTACAATATAAGGAAGACATTACAATCACAATACAATTCAAGACAAGATGGTAAGGAGGGCCCTGCCCATGAGGGCTTGCAATCTAAAAGGGAGGGACAAGTGATACATGAGGAGGTAGCTGTGTGGGGATAAATTGTTTGAGAACATGATGGTTCAGTGGTTAGATTGAGGTGGGATAGACTTCCCTGAAAAGATGAGTCTTTAGGGAACGCCTAAAGGCAGTCAAGGTGGGATATAGATGGACATGTTGGGGTAAAGAGTTCCAGAGGATGGGAGAGACTCTAGAGAAGTCTTGGGGCTGGAAAGCAGGAGGTCTTGGGAGGAGCGGAGGGGACGGTTAGGGTGATATTTTGAGACCAGGTTTGAGATATAGCTGGGGGCAGAGTTGTGGATGGCTTTATAAATGAGTACTATTTTGAATTGTATCTTTTGGGCGAGTGGAAGCCAGTGCAGGCATCGGAAGAGTGGGGTTGCAGACAGTGAGCTGTCAGTTAGGTGAATAAGTCTAGCAGCTGCATTCATGATAGACTGAACGGGGGATAGCCTGTTTAGTGGAAGGCCAATGAGGAGGGAGTTGCAATAGTCAAGACGAGAGATAACAAGGGAGTGGATGAGTAGTTTTAAGGTTTCATTGGTGAGGAAGGGGCGTATTTTGGAGATGTTATGAAGGTGAAGGCGGCAAGATTTGGATCGTGATTGGATGTGGGGAAGAAAGGTGAGGTCAGAGTCAAGGATGACACCTAGCACCTTGGCATGAGGGGAGGAATGAATGGTTGTGTTATCAATCTCAAGGGAAATGTTGGGGGAAGGTGCACGGGCAGGAGGAAATATCATGAGCTCAGTTTTTGAAAGATTGAATTTTAAGTGGTGTTGTGACATCCAGATGGAAACGTCAGTTAGTAAATTAGTGACACGCAAGGACACTGAGGGGGTGAGTTGTGGAGTGGAAAGATATATTTGAGTGTCACCGGCATAGAGATGGTATTGGAAGCCATGTGAGGTTATTAACTGACCAAGGGAGGAGGTGTAGATAGAGAAGAGAAGGGGTCCAAGGGCAGAGCCCTGGGGGATCCCTACAGAAAGAGGAGGGGAGGAGTTAGATTTGTAGGTGACACTAAAGGAGCGCTTAGCTAGGTAGGAGGAGAACCACGAGAGAGCAGAATCTTGTATGCCAAGCGAGTGGAGTTTTTTGAGGAGGAGCAGGCGGTCAACAGTGTCAAAAGCAGCAGAAAGGTCTAATAGCAGAGTAAGGAGTAGTGGCCATTGTTTGTAGCAGTTAGTAGGTCATTGGTTAGTTTCAAGAGGGCGGTTTCAGTGGAGTGTACGTGGCGAAAGCCAGGCTGTAAGGGGTCCAAAAGGTTGTTACTAGCAAGGTGGCGACGGTTGCAGATAAGGCGTTCTAGTAGTTTGGAGGTGAATGGGAGTAAGGAGATAGGTCTGAGATTGTTGAGGTCAGTAGGGTCCAGTGTGGGTTTTTTGGGTATTGGGGTGACCAGTGCATGTTTTAGAGGGGAAGGAAAGATGCCTGTAGAGAGTGAAAGATTGAATATGTGAGTAAGAGAGTGTACTATAGAGCAAGAGGGTGCCTGAAGTAGTGTTGAGGGAACACGGTCTAGGGGGCAAATGGTGAGGTGGGTGTCAGAGAGAAGCTTTGTAACCTCCTCTGTGGTGATAGGGTCAAAAGAGGAAAGTAACAAGTGTGATGGTGGGTCTGGTACATTAATAGGGGTAGATGGCAGGACAGTGGTGATCTGATCCCGAATTGTATGTATTTTGTTTTTGAAATGAATGGCAATGTCCTGGGCAGTGAGTGAATTAGTGGACAATGGTGGAGGGGGACATAGTAGAGATTTAAAGGTAGAAAAGAGTTGACGAGATTTGGATGGGAGTGTGTTAATAGGAGTGACAAAATAAGTTTGTTTGGCAGCACAGAGGAAGGAATTATATTTTAGGAGGGCAGCTTTATACAGGGTGAAGTCTTGCAGAGACCTAGTTTTCCGCCACAGTCGTTTGAGAGTGCGGCTATGTCTTTTTTGATGTCTGGATACTTCAGTTTGCCATGGTTGTAGCGGACGTGGTCTAAGTCTGCATGTAGTGAGGGGAGCTAAGGTGTCTAGGGAGGATGAGAGTGAGCTGTTAAAGACAGAAGTAGTCAGGGCAGGACAGGGGTGAGATTTTGTCATAGAGGTAGTCAGTAGCAGAGTGGAGAAGAGAAGGGTTGAGGTGGCGAAGGTTTCTCCAGGTGACAGTGTGTCGTATGGGGGGGAGTAGCACCTTACAGTCAGGGACTTTATTTAACAGAAAAGAAGCACTAAGAGCGCCTCTATAGTGTAAAACAACTTTATTTGGAAATAAAACTTGCTAACTTTTTATGAGGGGGTGAGTAGAGATATGGACGGAGGTAAGCCGGTAGATGTGGTATATCTGGACTTCGCAAAGGCTTTTGATATGGTACCACACAAACGCTTGCTACACAAGCTGAGGGCTATGGGCATAGATGAGGTGGTGTGTACGTGGATAGAGAACTGGCTACGGGAACGTGTCCAGAGGGTATCTGTAAATGGCACCTTTTCAGACTGGGCTAGTGTAATGAGCGGTGTGCCTCAGGGTTCTGTGCTGGGTCCCATATTGTTCAACTTATTTATTAATGACATCGGGGAGGGTGTTAACAGCGATATTTCCGTGTTTGTGGATGACACCAAAATTGGGAGGGTAATAGACACGGACTTAGACATTATAACATTACAGGAGGACCTGGATAAAATAGGGGAGTGGGCATTAATATGGCAGATGAGGTTTAATGTAGATAAATGCAAAGTAATGCACTTTGGAAATAAAAACAAACAAATGGGTTATACAATTATGGGTATGCCGATAGGGAAGTCAGAAATGGAGAAAGATTTGGGGGTCATTGTAGACCACAAACTGAAAGGTAGCTTGCAGTGCCAGGCTGCTGTAAACAAAGCTAGTAGGGTTTTGTCGTGTATTAACCCCTTCGTGATGGGAGACGTACACTGTACGTCCCGCCACAAAGGGACCAAATGACTCGTCACGTACACTGTACGTGACAAATTATTTGCTGCATTAGAGGGCTGGTAACCGCTGAGAATCAGCGGTTACCATTCATTAATGGATGCCTCAGTATAGAGGCTTCAAATATGCAGGTGGGGAGCGAAAGTCAATTGGTTTCGGGATTCGGAAGAAATTCGTTGGCGCTAGTCTGTATGGATTGTCGTTTCGTTTTTTTTTCGTTAATTCGTTGCAGCAAAGTGACATTTGAGAATTTTTTTTTTAAAATTCAGTATGCTGAAGAGGAAAAAAGAAAAGCGTGAGGTTCTCCCCCAATTCATACCAGACCCTTTAGGTCTGGTAGGAATGTTAGGAGGGACCCTCCCCCAAGCCCACCCCCCCCAAAATCCAGACCAGGCCCTTTAGGTCTAGTAGGAAATTGAAGGGGGAACCCCACCCCCACAAAATAGGGGAAAAAGTGGGGTCCCCCTAATATTCCTACCAGACTCTTGATCTGAGCACAGGTCCGGCAGGACAGGAAATGGGGGCGATTGATCGCCTCCCCCCCTGTTCCTTACCAGTCCACGTGCTTTCAGCATCGGGAGGGTGTCCCCATGCCGATGCGGACAAGTTCCTCTTCTGGTCTGGTCTGGAACCTACTCTTAACTTTTTGGATTCAACTTTCACCATCACAAGCTGACATTTCTCCAGTGATTCCGAAAAAAACACACATTTTTCTTGCTTTTCACAATACAAAGAAGTTTCTCAGTCTTTTCCAGCAAACAGAATCCAGCACAACAAAGTTGTTATTTTTATCTCCTCTTTTGTGTGCTCTCTCAATGGGGAATCGCTGCTTAATGATGTTAACCCTGATGACACATCTATTTCAGTACAATGCTGTCCCTTCCATTTAGGCCAGGCTTTGTGTCAGGAATGTCAGATCCCAGGTAATTTGTACCGTAATACAGCTCCTCATATCTCCTAAATGCAGCTCTGGATTTCAAGACATAATTGTCAAAACAGGAAGGAAATGAAAAAAAAAATTGTGTGTATTTACTGTATATGTAATCTTTCCCAGCATCTAATATTCATGCTCATCTGGCCAACTGAAATTATTGGAAGCAAAATAAGTTTAAAGTAAAATTTTGCTGCCATTGCTTACCTCCTGAATACAATGTCAGTTTGCTGACTTGTTATATGGGTTGCCTAGACTCTGAAGTACCAAATATCAGGAAAGTCAGAACTTCTCATCTGCATACTTGTTCTGAGTCAGTGACCTAAAATTTTGGACATAGAGGATCGGCATGACAGCCAGGCAAGTGTTTTCAATGACAGCCTCCTTTTTCCTTTCAGGAAAGGTATCCCATAAGACACTGCAATTAATAATTATGGAGTTCAGTAACCTATAGCAACCAATCAGACCTCACTTTTTTGCTCTTTGATATAAAGACAAGTGCTTGCCACACTGACTCACAGTTACTCGGTCATACAATTAATCAGCAACAAGCCACAAAGTGCCAACATTTTGAAAGTTCCATGATGCAAGTTTATTTCTTCATAGCAAGTAGAGGATAAAAATCATACAGCCGCTAAAACATTTTAGCCAATCCTGGCCTTAATCATAGCTAAGTGTGGAGGGATCTCTCTATCCTTATTTACTCACCCACCAAACAATGAGGCAACTGCTAGTGCTTTCAAGGAAACACCACAACTGTGCTAAAGTCAATAGGGCCATGCAGTGTACCTTTTAATGAAAGTTTAATGCACAGTAATCACTTATAGGCTTCTCATACTGCTCTGAGGTTGGTTAGCAGCTTCTTCCCCTGGACCATTCCACGTAGCAGGGTATGCATTTTGTTTAAGATGGCCTCCGTCTGCCCTGTGTGAGCACTGGAAGCAATGCTTGAACTAGTGTGGTCGGGTTTTAGCACTAGGAAGCTCAACACTAGGATTTCCATCATATTATATAATGGTGCCCATTGACACCTGAGCATAGTGTCATTTGAAGCTTGTTGCTCGATCGCACCTTTTGCCAGAATCACTTCTTGTGTACCGTTGGCTTTACACAGCTGAACTGAGCCCCAGCAGCTATTCCATGCTTTGTCCCAGAAACACTATTGTAGTGTTATGTTAAATGGGATAAATTCTAGAATAAACTGTATACTTTTTTTTACAGTACAACTATTTTTTTTAAAAACCTAACACCAGTCATAAGCAAAAAAAAGCCCACATTTTTTTACATCTTTTATGTGCAAATGTAAAAATTGCTCTGGTCCATAGGGGTATACAGGTTCAAGAACGTAACTATTTAAAGAGTGGGAATACATATTGTTATGAGCACCTTTCAGAATGGTTAGAAATTGCATTGGCATTTTTTTGGTTAAAGTAAACTTATAAATAACACACACGGGAGAAGTGAGACATCATTACACATAGTCACATGAACTAATACTTAGTCTTCTTCTGACTATGTATCAGGTGTCCTCTGACTGACAGGGTAAGAGAATGACTGGCACATAGAGGACCACTGACATATTAGGGCCGATTTGAAAGGCTAAATTATGGCTGAACTTTGCACATTTATAAAAGCATGGTATATGGTACCGCCACCCCACCTATTCTCAACCACCAAAACACCAGCATGTCTCCCCATTCTCCAAAATATTGTGGCAAAAATTATAAACTCCAAAATGCACATAATGCCTCCCACCAAACACTCTGGGGTGTCCGCTTTGCAAAAAGAGGAAATTTTAGGGGTGATGGTACTGTCATGGCATTTAGGCCCTTAAGAAATGTGATAAACATCAGGTTTAAAAAAAAAATTGTATTTTTCCTTTGTATACTTAACAATAAAAACTAAATATAAGTTAAAAAAAATATACCATTTTATACTATTGTATGACTGAGTAACTGTGAGTCAAACTATCACCGCACTGAAAGCTGAAAAATTAGGGTGTATAGCGATGGTTGATGTAAGATAATGCGGTTTTTGAGGAACAGCATACTGGATACTGAGGTATGTCCTAAAATGAATGCCATAGAACAGAGCAATGTCACTCCATAACAAGAGGTGCCTAAACAAGGACCTCCATGGCAGGATCGCCAGGTATTATTTAATGAAAACTGCAGATTTAAATAGATTAAAAGCAACCTTTGAAACAACATTAACATGTTAAAGCATACAATACATGATATTGTGATTGGGTTTAGATTTTGCTTTAAAAGTATGTGCAGGAACAGCCTTTGTTCCCTACTCAGTTTAAATTAAATATGTTTGCTGCAGTGTGTTTTTAACTGTCTGTCATAAAGGGAAATGTTTAAGTTCATGCTTTATTTATAATATATTAGATAACAAAATAAGAAACATTCTTCTTTACTCTGCATATGATATTGGTTTTGTAATGCTCACGTTCATTACTAAGTGATGAGATGTCTAATATTATTAGCAATATTTTGTTTTTGGCTCCTATGCCAAGGCATGTTTCACATACATTCTCTTGGCCATTTGTTTCCTATTATTGTACCGTAAAGGCCCTTTATCAACTTT
Source organism: Nanorana parkeri (assembly GCF_000935625.1). Classification (NCBI taxonomy): domain Eukaryota; kingdom Metazoa; phylum Chordata; class Amphibia; order Anura; family Dicroglossidae; genus Nanorana; species Nanorana parkeri. Next base: position 40,301 of record NW_017307452.1, on the reverse strand, counting down.
TACGACAGTAATAGTCACAAATGTGCTGGAAGTGCAGTTTAGTGGGAAAGTACATGTACACTATTGGGAAAATGATTATAGCTATTATTGAACTATTTCTTCCAACTTACACATCATATGGTTTTAATTATGTTTACTTTCTAAATCTGTTTTATGATGCATTGTTAAAGCATGGAAAATGTTTACAGATGCATTTAGAAAATGTGAAAGAAATAGCAATAGGCGGGGTAGCAAGGGTAATCTTAGGATAAGATGAGTTCAGTGGGTGAAAAGTGGATGTTTTTTGTTATAAGTCACTCTGTTCACACACTGCTTTGCAGTATAAAAATCTACTGGCTCCCCTGACATTCTCAATGTGGACAATGCCTCTCCTTAAAGAGCAAACTCACTTGTATGCATATATACTGCATACAAAAAGTATGTTCATGAATAGTTACATAGACTGATTTTATTTCTGTTCTCTTCAGTTGTCATTGTCTGATCTAAGTCAAATCAAAGAGAAATTTCCCGCATAAGTGGTCTAAATAGAGGGGATTACATTTTTTGTAAGAGAGCAGGGTCTGCCCAGTGATTCTGTATTACCCTGTGTTTGTTTTTTCTTGGACTGCAGAGAGAATGGGCAGGGAAGGCTGTCCTCAGCCAATCCCGGGAGTGCAGTGCAAAAGATCTTTCTGGAGCTCTCCTTGGTTGACGAAGCAATGGAAAAGTAGTAAAGCAACCTCATACTACCCCAGAGTAGTAAGTAGGGATGCGCCAATACCGATATTGGTATCGGTGCAGATAACGAGTATTTAGGTGAGTACTCACCCAAATGCTCCAATACTTACCTCTGATACCAGAACTTCCGGACAGAGGGAGATCTCTGATATTTAGTGCCATCCATTTTTATTTCAAGCCTAACAAGTGTGTGGGGAGGGTGTTCCTAGGGTGATGGAAAGTGTTGGGTTTGTGCCACACATATTGCTTCCCAAACAAAAGCTCAATTTTAGTTTCATCTGACAAGAGAACCTTCTTGCATGTGTTTGGGGGCTCTACCACATGCTGTTTGGTGAACTCCAAATTTAAATTCTTATCTTTTCTTTTTAGCAATGGCTTTTCTTCTGGCCACTGGAGAGATTCTCCCATCTACACTGTGGATCTTTGCAGCTCATTCAGTGTCATCTTTGGGAGTTTTGTTGCATTTTCAATTAATTACCTTCTTGCTGGTCTCTGAGTTTTGGCGAGTGTTCTTCTCTTGTCAAGTTAGTAGTGGTGGCATATTCTTTACACTTTGTTATAATGGATTTAATGGTGCTTCGTGGGATGTTGACATTTTGGGATTTTTTTATACCCAATGCTGATCTATTCTTCTCCACAACTTTGTCTCTGACCTGTTTGGAGAGCTCCTTGGTCTCCATGTTGCTTACTTAAAGGTGTTGCTGACCCAGGGGTCTTTCAGAAACAGGTGTATTTATACTGACATCATGTGACAGATCATGTGACACTTGAACACAGGTGAATCTTTATCAACTAATTATGGGACTGCTGAAGTTAATTGGTTGTCCCGCATCTTATTTAGGAGTTTATAGCAATGGGGTGAATACTTATGCACACTCAAGATCTCAGTTTTTTTGTTCCAATTATTGTTTGTGTGACTATGAAAATTATTTTGCACATACAAAGTGGTAGGTATGTTGTGTACATCACATGGTACAAACCCCCAAAAATCCATTTTAATTCCAGGCTGTAATGCAATAAAATGGAAAAAACATGAAGGGGGCGAATACTTCTGCAGGGCACTATGTGCATATGGAAATTACTTTTGCTTTACAGAACATTAGGTCACATTTCTTTTAGCAGAAGGAATTGGGTGCTGGTAATGCAGCTTAAGTCACCTGCGTGAATTTATTTACAACCTCTAATAAATTCCATGTATTCTTCAGTTATTTTTCAAACCCATTAGGCTCCTTTTGAAGTAGACAGTTATGTCATGTCATAGTGTTACTACATTAAATATACAGTGCATAAACATGACATTAAATGTACCACAGGGTAATCTATGATCTATGGTACACCAATGAGAAACTAGAGCATACTGCTGGAACATTTCTGCTGCTGGTGGATTATATATTTTCTTGACCTGCAGTCATTGAACTGATATCACATATTAAATTTCATGTGAGTTATATGCTAATTGGAGACATTAAAGTGGAAGTAAAGGTATGATAATCATATCTAGGTCTGACCAGTAATAGAAATGAGACCTATTGTAGACAATATCACACTTCTTGGGGAGGGGTTGCGGACAACAATAGGACTTTGCTCTCAGTACAGTTCCAACCAGTGGTGAAATACTTATAATGCAAGACCTTGATTAGAAGCTAGTTATCAGCGACAAGATACTGATCTATAATCTTTAGCGCAGGTCCAGATGCATCCCACAATTAAATGAAACTTGTGATGAAAGAAAATCACGGGCTGCTTTTGCTGATCCTGCTGAAAATGCTTGTTGCCTGTCATGCTGTTACTTTGAGTCAATGACCCACGGCGAGCAGACAGTTCGGGTGTTAGAACTTTACGCTGAGTACAAAAAGTCATTTTAAAAAATGCATATGTACTTATGTACTTATGTTTTTCTCAAACAACTGGAGTTACACTTTAAATAACATAATTGTTTCCAGTTTATCAATATACGTTGCAAGAGTTTTAGAAAACTTTGTCTCACATTTCGATTTAGTTCTTTTTAAGAAATTGCTGTTTGTTTCACCATGTCCTTTTCAGACTAATTTGTGAATATGAGGGTCAGTCTTCATTATAATAACCTGAGCAGTGTATTTCAGTGTTCTAATGAGGAAAGCTGCAGTGCATGTATTTCTTTTAAAGTTAGCAGGCCTTAGGGAGCTTCACCAAAACATTGAATTCCTTTTGCATGGATGCCTAAAATTTGACTTGTATCTCAGTGCCGACTTCTGTTAAAATGAATGAGTCAAGCACACAAGTAGAAAATTACAGTTCTGGGGGTATTCTGTACATCAACGGCAGCCTCAAGGTGGCCATATTGAACGAGACATTTGATTGTTGCAGAAAATAATGGAAGTTGCAGATTGACATGAAAAAGCAATTTTTAATCATGTTAAATTACAAAATGGCATATGTGGCAATAAAAATATTATTATTTATTTATTGTTAACTGGTAATTTAGATCCAGGCTGGAGTTTTTGTAACAGGATGGTAAACTTTTATTTAACACAATTGTAATTATTCAAGATTTTAAATAATAATAACAATAAAAGACCAATCAGTTTATAACTGCTGTTTAGCATGCGTGTCGCACAGGTCCCTGAGAAGATGCAGTAAATAATAAATAACACCTCTAATGCCTTAATCCATCTTGTACGCAGGAGATGTTCGGTAAGCAAACCCTGGAAAAAAAAGTGTTTAAAAATTATTTATGTTTCTAGATTATGAGATCTCATGAGCAACCTTCCGCTTGAAGTTTAATTTCAATATAAGACACAAAGTTTGTAGCTATATGACTATTGTTGATTCATTTTTGTTGTACCTTGTTTACTTTATTTATCATGTGTATATGTGTCATGTAAGCTGAGTGTCATCCTCATTTGTCTGTACAAAAACACTTGCCGTGATTTGTTCATTTTTTGTTCATGTTATAAATAATGAACAGAATGGAATATAAAATAATGGATGAGGCTACAATGACATATACTGTGAGAGCTGTTCCAGGATGCCAGATTAGAGACAGTAAAACAATGAAAATCAGCAAATAATATTGCAATATGACTAGAGATAGACAATAGTAAATTAATGGTTACAAATTACAACCTGACATAGTTAAAAAAATGGTTATACTTTGTAACTCATGTGTTTCACAGTGGACTGCATGTGCTTGCTTTCACCTATGGCTACTCAATGCCTTAACTGCATGACCTGCTGGCTCTACACTGACATCAACCGTTTCAAACTGAACAGCCTAAAATACATTAGCTCTCCATCTGAATCAAATGACCCCTGAGCTGGCTAATATTCGGACCCCTTGTTAACTACTTCTCTAATCACATACTTTTTGTGATTAAGTCTGAAACAAAGATGCAGATGAAGATTGCCGTTGTAATATCCTGAACTTTCTTATTTATCATAATATAAAATATGTATGGGGTCTGACAGAAAATGTCCCCATACTTCTTATCCAAATGATGTCAAGAGGGAATAAGAGAAGCATTCTTTACATCTCAGTACTGGTCAGAGAAGAAGGGGTTTCTGGTCCAACTCACCTTAGATATTACAAAGCAGGACCATGGTGAGGTTATCGCAAGGAATGCTTCCCACTTATCCCCTGCCCTAGAAGTGAGACAGTGGGATACATAACAGTGGGATGGGGTCTGAGCACCTGCCTCACTATCATCAAGTATAAATGGGCTTCCAGTTCTCAGTAGGCCCTTTTACACCTGCACAGTCTGAACAAATGGTGTGTCCACCCTTGGTGGGAACCATGTAGTGGCTGCAGTGGCGTAACAACCGGGGGGGGCGCTACCCCCGGGCGCAGGACTGAGGGGGGGCGCCATCACCGACCCCCACTAAACGAAGGCCCTGGCCGCAGATGCAGTGGCTCCTTCTCTCTGCCACATGCACCCGGCTCTGTCATCGGGCCGCTGCTTGCTCCTCCGAGGCCACTGGGGGCGGCCCTCTACAGTGCCTGATCAGATTGCATAGCGCGTCTGCCTGATCAGATTGCATAGCGCGTCTGCCTGATCATGCACTGTTAAAGGGGGGTTGGTTACTACTTAAACTGGCGCGCGCAGTGTGCAGCTTCTGAGAAGATACGCTATTAGCGTAGCGGGAGCGATGCAAAATGCGCAGCTGCCTTCCCCGCAATGCTAATAGCGTATCTTCCCAGAAGCTGCACACAACGCGCGATGGTTTAAGTAGTAACCAGCATGCGCCGTATGCAGCTTCTAACAGCGTGGGAGACAGGAGCCCGCGCTTGTTGGTGGATCCAGGAATCAGGTGAGTATTAGAAAAAAAAAGTTGTATTTTATGTTCTATTCTTAGTTCTATAATGGCATTGTAGTACTTTCAGGTGGAATACAGCTTCATAACATATCAGCTAGGGGAACTACAAGTCCTAGCATGCCCTCATTGCCCCTGTACAACAACCAGATATTGCAGTTCCCTGGGTGATATGTGTGTGTGTGTGGGGGGGTGTACAGGGACAATGATGGCATGCTTGTACTTGTAGTTACTTAGCTGATATATATGTATGGGGTACAGTTCCAGTGGATGTTTATATAATATGGGGGGGGGGCGAAAAAAAATTCTGCCCCGGGCGCCAATAACTCTGGTTACGCCACTGAGTGGCTGCATAGCTGGATTTCAGTTATGTTCCCCTCTAGAATGACACAGAATGATACACTTTGATGCATTTCCTCCAATGTAAATAGGTTGCTAGCAGTAATGTTTTGTACTGTGTTAGTCATAGATAGTAAAAGGAAAGTAAAAATGTAGGTGATGTCTCAGAAACACTTAGGGCCCATTCAGATCTGTCAGTTGTTGTGCATGGCGTAATGCCCATTATGTCACACATTAACATGCTTTCCGCTAAAGCAGCCCATTCATTATGAATGGACTGCCAACATACAAGAATGGACCACAAAACAGACATGCATCATTTTTCCTGATACAGCGCAGCACACGCTACTGTGCATTGTGGTCAGCCGTATGTGCCACTGTGTCACTTTAGTACGTTAGGATGCCATTAAAAAATAATGGCACTGCAGCATGCTAGCACACACAATGAGTGTTAAAGGTGTATTTCAGCCCTGATTTTCCATCTTAAGGCATGGTTTCACTGTAAATAAAGGTATTCTATATATAGCTAAAATGTCAACTTCAAGCATGTTTTTTTTAAATAATTACAAAAGAAAAGCGTAAGTGAACAAAATTAAAAATGGGGCAATCTGGTGTACCCCCCACACACACACATAAATGTGCCACTGTTCTCAAGGCCAATGAATGTGAATTCCACCTGGATTGTGCAACTCTATAACAGGGGTTACATCACCTCTACTCATGTGATTATATTAATTAAATGACAACCAGTACTAATAGCATCCCACTGAAGAGTACTTTTAAGGAAGAAACCACTTTTCAAATACGTTTGCATTTGCAAAAAGAACTTACTGCATCTGGTCATTCTGACTCATAAACCGTATACCTTCTCCTGGCTGATGTAATAATTTTCAGGCTACATAGTACCTGGAATTTATTTGGGCTTAAAAAAACTGATACTTCTGGAAAGTTTCTATCAACGTGTATTACAACCATAATTAAAGCACATTCAACATTTTCACTGTAGTTATTGTGTTTACATGGATGGGTAATAGCTAAATGTAATTCTGCAGTGATGACAATTTATACTTTAATCTGAATTCTTGGCTTAAAAAATTCTGAAAATCCTTCATTCATTGCATTAGGATTTTGGCAGATCATATTCTTTTTGTGTGATTACAAGACAAAGGAGTTCTGCAACCCAGGAAATCTTGGATGTTTCCAGTTTATTTTACCCTTTCCCACTTTTGGTACATTTGATATTGTGAGGAGATTTGGACAAGTTTATAGACGTCTCCACACAGACTGGAACACATTAAAATTAATTAAAAATAAAATTAAAATCCCTTTATAATCTTATAGATGTTATGTTATACAAAACTCTGTTTGCAAGCTTATCCTTGTGACTCCATAAAGTTAGAACGTTAAGAAAATTGTTTTTAGCTTGTTTCACTGTTTGAACTCGAGCTAGAAATTATATATTTATATACCGATGGTATATTGCGAGCTGCCTTTGCTTATTAGTTATTTTATAATGCAAAGTGATCTAACATCTAAAAAAGCAGCAGTCACTAATCAGTGACAAGATTTTTTATTACATAAAGCATGTGACAGTTTCCTATGGCAGTCAATGTGTGTGATAAAAAAAGACAGCAGATAACCTAAGGGTACCCAAGAAGAGCATTGCTAAAACATTTTGCACAGTAGACGATTGTTTTTCTTTGTAACTGATATCTTGAGATGCAGTAGAATACACAATACATGCATGTACTATGAATGCATAACAAAAGATAATATGAATGTAAAGCAATATTAATAAGAAAGGTTTAGGGCTTGCATTACACCTATGCATGTGTGTTTTAATACATGTTGACATGCATTGCACAACCTAAAGGAAACTTGTTATTTGCGTGGGTTGTGTGATTACTATTTTCTAATGGTCGCCAACACAGCAGTAAGCAACACACCTGAGCATTTAACACGAGTTGTGTTGGAAAAAAATAGGATCTGGACTATTGTTGCTGTCTGTACCCATAGAAAATAAATGGGCAATGCAGCATGCACCCATGCGACAAGAAATGCGCATTTAAAGCCCGATTGGCCCTAAAAATATATTCAACATGCATAGAAAATAATTCCCAAACTTTGGCAATTCAAATCTTTGAAGGGTAATTCCACTTTCCAAGCTGAATGTGGGAAAATGGAATTACCCCCTCCAATCTAGCCCTCCTCACTCCCCCCACTCTCCCCCTCTTACCCTCTGTGACAGGGTACACGACTCTGTATATGTCAGTGAGAGGTTGAAAAGGGCAGCTTTCCCTGGCTAGGAAAGGATTAAGCCTGGCCCAACAGGTAAACCTCCTATCTCTCACTATTAATTAGCCTGCACCTGATAGTGACTGGGAGGGGGGGAGAGCTCAGAGTGAGATCCAGGCTGCACTGGATGGACACAGAACAACTGTATGTATTGAACTGTGGGTTTTTGTTCATTTATACTGGAAGCTGGAATAGCCGCTCCAGTAGGACGTAGTGAGGGACACTACTGTTTAGTTAGCCTCCTAAGGTGGAGTAGGCCTTTTTATTTGTGTTACTTTTGAGTTCTGCCGGAAATTGTTTGTTTAAAGGGGGGGAACGTACCCTGTCGATGATAAGAGACTTTTTTGTTGAATGCAATAAAGCTGCATTTATTGCCAATGCTGATTAAAGACCAGTGACTTTCCTACAAGTGGTGTCAGAAGTGGGATTTCATTGTTGTACCGGCCAATTTCTCACGGTGGCCTTAAAAGTACAGGACCCAGAGAATGGAGGATATTGTGAAAGCCCTGATACAAGCTGCCACTGTGCAGCAAGAGACTAACAAACAATTAGCTGCCTCAGCTGCAGTGCAACAAGAGACCAACCGGCTCCTGGCTTTGCAGGTTGAAGCTTTGACTGAAGCACAAAAGACAGATCATGCTATTCTCAAAGAAACCCTGGACCAGATGACTGCCCAAGGATCTCCTAACCCACCAGCAAGGGGGGTAAGCCAAATACGCGCAAGCAGCTGTCTACAGAAAATGACCCCAGATGATGATGTGGAGACCTATCTGCTGGCGTTTGAACGGACCGCCGTCCGAGAAGGCTGGCCTCCAGAACAGTGGGCTGGAATTATTGCACCCTTTCTTCTGGGAGAAGCACATAAAGCCTATTTTGACCTGGAAGAGAGGGCTGCTGCAGACTATTCCAAACTGAAAGCAGAGATCCTGGCTCAGTTAAGGGTGACTGCAACAGTAAGGACCCAGCGTTTCTACAACTGGAGGTTCAAGGAAGGAAAATCTCCAAGATCCCAGATGTTTGACCTAATCCATCTGGCTCGGAAGTGGCTCAAACCAGAGATTCAAACTCCTGCACGGATCATAGAAACGCTGGTGCTTGACCGTTACGTGAGAGAGCTTCCAAATGGCCTCCGGGAGTGAGTCACTCATGGAAACCCCCTGGAATGTGATAGCATGATCGCACAAGTGGAACGGTATCTGTCTGCCAAAACTTTGGACCGATCTCTCACTAGGTCAAGTGGAAACATCCAGAGACCGGGAAACCGGAAGAATGGATTGGAAGCAGACTTCGGCTCGGGAGCCCGTTTTTCCAAAACAGACTTGAAAAGTCAAAACCCTGGGAAAGAGGCCCACCCTAGGAGAAACTCCATAACTTGTTTTAAGTGCCGTGCAAAAGGACATGTCAGAGCGAGATGCCCTAATCTTCCTGAGCCAATGCAGTGTGGACTAGGGGAAGATTCCTCAGACTTTTGTGGACTTATCTGTTTAGCAAGCCTGGTGGAAGGGGGACATACCTTCCGAGTACCTGTCCTGCTGGACAAACAAGAGACAGTGGCCCTGGTGGACTCTGGCAGTGCCCTGACTCTGGTAGCCAGTAAATTAGTAAAACCTTGTTGGGTTCAGAAGCATAGAACCATGGGGGTATTGTGTATTCATGGGTGTACTGTCCGGTATCCTACTGCCAATATAGAGGTGTTAGTACAGGGCAGTCTGGTAAGGATCTTAGCAGTGGTAGTTCCTCGTCTACCATATCCTTTGATAATAGGAAGGAATTTCCCTAACTTCCACACTCTTTTACAACCCCCTGTGATGGGAGAACATGGGGAACCTGAAGCGGAGCTGGGAAATACAGGTGTCCATGAAGTATTTCCCTTTTATTCATCCTGACTTGTATATCTCTAACCCAAAAATAGGTAAAACAAGACGGGAACGCAGGGAGAGCAAGCTGAGATTTAATAGGGCCGTCAATGAAGTCCTGTTAAATCAGCGTGGGGAGCAGTCTAGGAGAGGCGGGGCCACACGACAGACAGAAGATGAGGCAGAGGTTGGTCAACCAGAACCCGACCCCGAGGCAACTAGTGAAGGTGATGAGGAGGATACAGATATCCTGGATATTTCAGGTAGTAGCTTTGGCCGAGACCAGGCAGGTGATCCCCTGTTGCAGGAAGCCAGGAGTAAGGTTATAGAGGTTAATGGGGTACCAGTGGAAGGGGCAACAGAAAAGGCCTATCCCTACTTTATCCTCAAAAACGATCTCCTTTACAGAGTAACCTCCGATGAGGGACAAGAACTCGAACAACTGGTTGTGCCTTCATCTTGTACCCGAAAAGTGCTGGATTACTCTCACTCTCATCTTCTGGGGGGACACTTGGGGGTGGAGAAAACCCAAGAACGGGTGCTTAGGAGGTTCTTTTGGCCTGGGGTATATGAGGGGATTAAAAGGTATTGTGCTTCTTGCCCAGAATGCCAACTGGCATCTCCAAGACCGAAATTGAGAGCCCCACTCATACCTCTCCCCATAGTCGATGTTCCTTTTGAGAGGATTGGCATGGACCTAGTGGGTCCCTTAGAGAAAACAGCTCGAGGGCACCAATACATCCTTGTCATCCTCGACTATGCCACCAGATACCCTGAGGCCATCCCACTACGCAAGGCTAATGCTAAAAATATTGCGAAAGAGTTGGTTCAGATGTTTACACGGGTAGGGATACCAAAGACGTTGCTCACGGACCAGGGGACACCGTTTGTTTCCCGTATTATGAAAGAGCTATGTCAGCTATTTAACGTACAGACCCTGAGAACGTCAGTGTACCACCCCCAGACAGATGGGCTGGTGGAAAGGTTTAACCGGACCCTAAAGGGGATTTTGAGAAAAGTTGTTAGCAGGGATGGGAAAGATTGGGACTTGTTGCTTCCTTACCTGTTGTTTGCAGTTCGAGAGATTCCCCAAAGTTCTACGGGCATCTCCCCATTTGAGCTTTTATATGGTAGGCATCCCAGGGGTATACTGGATCTCCTAAAGGAAACCTGGAAAGAACAGGGAGTAACTGGGACCAATGCTCCTCTTGTTCGCCAGCATATGGAGCAGGCGCAGAGTATGCAGAAGTCCTACTATGACCAGAGAGCCACAGTGAGATAGTGGTTCTAGTACCCACCGCAGAAAGCAAACTTCTAGCACAGTGGCAGGGACCCTATGAGGTTTTGGAAAAAATGAGCCCAGTAAATTATAAAGTTAGTCAGCCAGGACGCCGGAAGAAGGAGGCTGTGTTCCACATAAACCTTCTTAAGCTATGGAGGACTAGAGAGGCCTGCATGGCCACAGTGGGTGACACCAAGCCTGATACGCTGGCTCCTAGACCTTCAGTGACAATCTCTCCAGAGCTGACACCTGAGCAAATAGAGGAGGGTAGATGCTTGGTTGAGAAGAATAGAGATGTCTTCTCCCCCAACCCTGGACAAACCCGAGAGATTACCCATGATATTGTTACAGAACCAGGGGTTACTGTAAGGGTGAAGTCTTACCGCTTCCCGGAGGCAAAAAGGGAAGCTGTTAGGGCTCAGGTCAAGAAAATGCTTGAGCTTGGAGTGATAGAGGAGTGTCACAGCCAGTGGTCCAGCCCCATTGTTCTAGTGCCTAAACCTGATGGGTCCATCAGGTTCTGTAATACCTTCAGGAAGTTAAACGAGGTGTCTAAGTTTGACGCCTATCCCATGCCTAGGTTGGATGAACTAGTAGAGCGACTAGCCAAAGACAGGTTTTTCACCACTTTAGACCTGACAAAGGGTTATTGGCAGATCCCATTGACAAAGTGTGCCCGGGAGAAGACAGCCTTTGCCACTCCTGATGGCCTGTTCCAGTACAGGATCATGCCTTTTGGCCTCCATGGAGCCCCAGCCACTTTCCAAAGATTGATGGATAAGCTGCTCAGGCCCCACACCAAATATGCAGCCGCATACTTGGATGATGTGATCATTCATAGCCCAGACTGGGAAAGCCATCTGGACAAAGTGCAGGCAGTGTTGGACACTTTTAGAAGAGCGGGACTGACAGCCAACCCCTCTAAATGTGCCTTGGGCCTAACTGAGGCTAGATACTTGGGTTATCTGGTTGGCAGAGGACCGCCAATGAACAAATAGGAGCTATACAGAGCTGGCCCAGACCGCTGAGGAAAAAACAAGTCAGAGCCTTTTTGGGGATTGTAGGCTACTATCGGAGGTTTATTCCTCACTTCGCTACAAGGGCTTCTCTGCTCACTGACCTTATTAAAGCCAGAAGTCCAGACACAGTAAAGTGGAACATCGAGGCTGAGGAAGCCTTTGCTGGTCTGCGGGCAGCGCTTTGTGCCCAACCTGTGCTTGTGACTCCCGACTTTAAGAAGGAGTTCTTTCTCCAGACCGATGCCTCAGAGGTGGGTTTGGGTGCAGTTTTGTCCCAATATGTGGGTGATGAGGAACATCCCGTTCTATATTTGAGTCGGAAGTTGTTACCTCGAGAACAGCGCTATGCCACAGTGGAAAAGGAGTGTTTGGCGATTAAGTGGGCAGTAGAAACACTCCGCTACTATTTGTTGGGTAGACGGTTTACCCTGGTCATGGACCATGCTCCGTTGAAGTGGATGCACACCAACAGGGACAAGAACACTCGGGTCACAAGATGGTTTTTATCCCTACAGCCCTTTACGTTTGTGGTGCGACATAGGGCAGGTCTCCTCCACAGTAATGCAGATGTTATGTCCCCAAACATGGGTTTGCAGAGGTGGCTGCTTCCTCAGCTCCTTGCTGATCTCCGTCCGGGCTGTGAATGCAGAAGTGATGTGTATTACATCACTTCCGCATTCACCTGTCAGTCATCTGGCTGCTATAGCCAGAGAGAAGAAGCTGATGAAGCAGATCTCTGCTTCATCAGCTTCTTTTGGGGTCCACAGGTGATGGTTAAGCCTGGCCCAACAGGTAAACCTCCTATCTCTCACTATTAATTAGCCTGCACCTGATAGTGACTGGGGGGGGGGAGCTCAGAGCAAGATCCAGGCTGCACTTGATGGACACAGACTGGAGAGTGTCTGCGAGACTTATCCGTTGAATGCAATCAAGCTGCATTTATTGCCAATGCTGATTAAAGACCAGTGACTTTCCTACACCTCCTATACTATAATTTGGATAAACACTCATTCCCCTCCACTGGAACCGGTGTACTATCTGTACTCCATGCATGGCATCCCTGACTATCGCAAAGATGACTTATACCGTGCCGTCAAGTCGGCTGAGCACCTCAGGTTATTCAGCTGTCATCCAAGAGGTTCCCAGCAAGCCTGCGGCAGTTTAAAGACCATTTAGAGATAGAAGAATATAGAGACAGTTTTGAGACAATTCTCCTTATCAAGGCAGTTAGGAATGAACCATAAACTAAGATAATACATCTGTTGCTATATGCACTAGAAATAAGGGATACAAGAGTTTAAAAGATGCTGATGATGCAACAACATTGATACATTCCCCCCTCTGTGTCTTGCTCTGCTGCTATTTGAAGCAAGTATAGTTATATTTGATGCTCCTCCAGTGGGTTTTGAGGTTATCAACTGAAAAAAACAAACACATTTCTTGGTACCCTTCCAAGAAATAAGAAGAACCAACAATTTTCAAAAAGTTTGAAAAAAACTTGAAACTGACCTATGTAATTGATATCCATAATTGTTTATTCCATATTTAACAAAAATCAGACTTTGCTTTTTGATTCAAAAGAATATATTACATTTTAAAACAAATGAAAATTGGATGGAAAAAATTGATGGGACTAATATTTAGTTGCACAACTTTTAGAGGCAATTTCTGCACACAAGTGATTTCTGTATGTATCAATGAGACCTCTGCACCTACCAGTAGGTAGTTTGGCACATTTTTCTTGAGCAAACTGCTCCCGCTGTCTCGTATTTAAAAGGTTGCATGTCTCAGGTCTTTCCATAGATGTTTGATTGGTTTCAAGTCAGGGTTCATAGAAGGCCATTTCAAAATAGTCCAATGTTTTGTTCTTAGCCCTTTTTGGGTGCCTCTAGCTGTGTGACTTGTGTCATTGGAGAACCCATGACCTGCAACTGAGACAGAGCTTTCTGACACTGGGCAGTGTGTTTTGCTCCAGAATTCCTTAATAGTCTTAAAATTCCATTGTGTCCTACACAGATTCAAGGTGCCATGTGCCAGATGCAGCACAGTAGCCCTAACACATAACTGAGCCACCTCTATGTTTTACACTAGGTACGGTGTTCTTTTCTTTCAAAGCCTAGTTTTTTTCATCTGTGAACAAACATCTAATGTGACTTGCCAAAAAGCTCCAGTTTTGTCTTTGCTTTCTAAAGAACTTTCTCCCAGAAAAATGTCTTCTCTCCCAGAAAAATATGCATTTGCATCTCTCACTCTCCCTCTCTCCCCACCAACTAATCGATGCCAACTATTCTCATAATTGATTAGTTGTTGCAGCCCTAGAGTGAGAACATTCCCCCCTTCCGAGCTGTATGTACAGGGTGCATTCTTCATCGTCTATCCCAGCGCAGCACAGGGAAGTCTTGGGACACCTCTGGCTTGTTTCAGTTTATTGTGTCTGGAAGCTGCAAGTCGGCAAAGTTCACTCTGCATGAGATGGGATGCATCCCATTACAGGCTGTGTGGAGCAGAACTTTCTTTAAGTAATTGTCATGCACAGAACTATACTGACACAGCAAGGGAGAAAGACACGTGACAAATAGCACCTCGCGCCAAACCCTGTGTAGCTGCAAGCACTATAAGAAGTGTTACCCTCTGAATATATCAAATTATAATAAAGCACATTCATTATAAAGGGAGAAAAACACACAGTCTACTCTACATGTATCTCTATCACCCAAGTGCTCCACAATATAGCAGTTATCTCTTAAGTTCACCACACACTTTAAAATCTGAAGGTAAATCTAAATGAGATTGTACAAACAAGTATGTAATGCAAGGACTGGCCTGGTTGTATACAATTTGATTGGATAGTATAGGTAGGTAGGCCATCATATTACATAGTTTTGGTATATCTAAAGATAGATCGATAGATAGATACTGTAGATAATGGGAGATAGACAGCAGGGCAGGCACTAGCATAAGGCTGCATAGGCAGCCACTCAGGGGGCAGAAAAATGCACCTTCACCTATGCAGGCAAAAATCCTTGAACCAGCCCTGGGCGAGCTGATGACAGAGGAAGCTACCGTGATCCAGAGCCCCAGGGAGCCCCGACGCCCCATGCAGCTTATCTGTGTGACGCCTTGCTGCTCCTTAGCCCGGTGGTGGGAGGCTGCTGGCCGGACAGGGTGATGGGCAGGAGGCAAAATCCTGCCAAGCTCACCCTGCTCTCCTACAAGCGGTTCAGCCACAATGTGCCCGAGAAGAGCCTGGATGCCAGTAGGAGGTATAAGGGCAAAATCGTTCTCCACTGGGAGCGCTTCAAGAAGCTCACCAGAAACTACAGCTTTGTCATTATTTTCAAGGATGAGAACATGCGGTGGACATGCTCATGCCACAGTTGAGGGGCCCAGGGGTGGCAGTATTACACAGGTGAGGGGCCTGGGGGTGGCAATGTGACATAGGTAAGGGGTCCAGAGGTGGCAGTATGACACAGGTGAGGGGCCCAGCCTTTATAGAGTGCTATAGTCTGAAACCAAGCAGCAATTTACAGAAGAAGGCAGACTGCAGGTACCATCTGGCAGCAAAGAATTGTAATTTGTTTTGACTAGCAGTTGAACAGGTGTACCTTATAAAGTGGCCAGATATATAAATATATCTCATACAATGGTGTCTTAATCACACTGTCAACCTATCCAGCAAAATATATTATACAGTATTTTACAATACAATAAGTATGTTGATTTTTTTTTAGATATTTTGTCATTTAACTTTTGTATAGGAAATGTACAGGCCTATTCACTTTGTGGATTGCATTTCCATCCTGTTTGCAAAAATGTCCATCAAAACATCCGTTTAACCGAAGAAAATGCCCTTTATAAAGAGGAAATAGCAGTCCCTCTGCTAAACATGCAAATGTTGATTGCAGGGCAAAATCCTAAAACCAAAAGAAAACAAAAGAATGTATTTCTGGCTAACGAACAATGAATTCTAAAAAAGAAAGAGAATTTTAAAATAACATCAGTATGGGTTTAAGATAAAGCAAATTGACGAGTACGTAAGGTAGTAATTCTACAAGTTTAATCAAATTAGAAAACATTTTGAAAGTGCATGAGGGACTTGGTTTTGATAATATCTGCTAACACAAGAAAATTGGACAGGTATGAAAGCAAATATTCAAGCCAACAAGTGTCATACAATAATCAGAAAAACACTTTTAAGAAGATTGTTTTGCATGTTAATAATTCATGGAATATTGCATGAGCACAATTGGGAATATACCTAAAAAGCCAAACTTGAAAAATATTCACCGGCAAAATGTATCTACTGCATGACAAGAGTGTTGAATACATATACACACACAAATGCATTTGTATCTATACACACAATCATGTGATCCTTGGCATTAAAATATACACCAAGACATAGATGGGATCCATGACCTAGGATAAGTAATACACAGATTAAAAAGTTCATAAAAATGAAAGCGTCAAAAAACCTTTAACTTTCCAAGACAATAGCCAGAAACACCTTACTCACATCATTGCTGAGAATAGCTATCTGAAAATGAAATCCAATTGACAGATAAGTGCTAGGCTGAACACAGATACTCCTAATGTATCTGTGTTCAGCCTAGCATGTAATAACATGCAAACAGCAAGTCACTTACCTCACAGCAGTCATTGTGAGCTTCAAGGACTGAGCTTGGTTAGATTATAGTGGACAACACCACAAAATGTTGATGTTCAAGGCCTAGGAAGTTCTTCAGTGGGAGGTAATAGAGACATTACATTCTTAAGCCAAAAGCATGGTAGATTTTGACCTAAAGGAGGGGAAATATGAAGAAATTAATTATGAAGCAGATTTTGTACATAAAATGCAACATAAGCTTTTTAAATGTCACCCTGCACTCCCTCGCTGAATATAGCTTTTAACACCTAGGGGTAAAAAGTTACGTAATATATTTACTTTTCTTCTGACTTCTACCTGCGGTGACTAGTTGGGGGTGACAAATGTTGAGTAGCGCGATTGCTGCAAAGAATATGATCATACATTGTGCCACAGTATCCTTTTGCAAGATTTGTAGTACTCCTCATTCTCCAGAATCTTGTCAGCGGGAGAATGACTCGTGGAAGCCAGGGAAAGCGTGGGGCCATATTTAAAAAGTGGACTGTGCAAAGTCCACTTTAAACTACTTTTTAGCAATCTGCTCGGAGAGAGATTTCCCAGTAGACACTTCTAGATGCAATGTAAAAACACACACAGATATAAAGTTTTGAAACAGAAATGTAATGCTGCTGAAATGATACATAAAAACTGTTACTCAAAGCCATTAATGAGCAATCAGAAGATTGAAAGGATGTACTTTACACATTCCAGCTATAAGAAAAATCACCAACTGCAACAGGGTGCCTACAACTTAAAAACCAACAATCTTCCCCGTCTGCTTGAGTTACTTAATGTACATTTCCACTTTTGCAGTCAAATTTGAGAAAGCACCTTTTTGTATGTTATGTGTACGCTCCTCAAAACAAAAAAATATTTTTCTTTCACAAAAGTTTTATTGAAGAGAGGTAAGAAGAAACACATTGAACAATATGCATTGTAGAAGGAACAATACATATTAAAAATGACACCTTACAATAGAAAATGTTCAGAAAATTATAGTGAGTAGTCTGATGAAACATATCAAGAACCGGGGAGACAAATATATACAGTACTGTGCAAAAGATGTAGGCCCATGTGGAAAAAAATTTGTGAAGTAAGAATGCTTTCAGAAATAAAAATGTTAAAAGTTTATTTTTATCAAATAACAAAATGGAAAGTAAATGAACAGAAGAGAAATCCAAGTCAAATCAGAATTTAATGTGACCACCCTTTGCCTTCATAACAGCATCGATTCTTCTAGGTACACATGCACACAGTTTTTGAAGGAACTCGGCAGGTAGTTTGTTCCAAAAATCTTGGAGAACTAACTACAGATCTAACTGCCTCAAATCCTTCCGTCCCTACATGTAATCCCAGACAGACCCGATAATGTTGAGATCTGGGCACTGTGGGGGCCAAACCATCACTTCCGGGACTCCTTGTTCTTTTTCACGCTGAAGCTTTACAAGGGCACCTACTCAGGTCAACATGGAATAGAGATTAATTAGGTTAAAAATCCTAATCCATAATCATGAAAAATTATTTGTAAAAAATTATTTCTTACCTTTTAGGTGTTTTGTTTGCAGCAGGCAAAACGGCGCAATCTAAGTTTTTTTTAAATGTCTTCACAGTGGTCTGTTCTTATAGAAAGACTTGGTACTGAAATTTGAGGATTGTGTTTCTCTTTAATGTCATTAAGATACAATGCAGAAGCCAGGATTGTAATCCTTTTTTATCCCTTTGTTGGGACATGCAGTGTTCAAATCTACCAAATCTTAATGAAATGAGCCAGCAGAGTACAGGAAGGGTTAACATACCCCTCACAACCCCCCCCCCCCTATCCCCCTAACATTACAAAAGAAAGAGAAGCAAGAAGAAGTTTTAACTCTTAAGCCAAGAAACCGTAACCCAAAAAAAAGCAATTTAAACTCAAAGAAGCACGTTTTAAATATTTGTTAGCTTATGCTATGTGAATGGGAACATGTAACAAGTATAAAATAGGTGTTTTACCAATTTGGCTGTGAAAGTGGAAATACTTCTTAAGTTTTCAACCCTTTCATTAATAATCTGATACATTATCATTATCTCATAATAATGTGTCACACAGTGATTTGATATGATTTATCAGG
>NW_017307452.1:0-21734 GCF_000935625.1 Nanorana parkeri | reverse complement strand
ATATAGATATATATATATATCTATATCTATATAGATATATATCTATATATATATATATACACACACACACACATATATATACATACATATACTGTGTATACCGTTGGCCTGGATCCCATTTTGAGGCAGGCAAGACTGCTGATGGGCAAACAACAGTTGGCAGATCACTGAATGTACATGCATGCTGTCAGTGTAACATAGCTTTAGTTTGTCTAGACATTTGTATATTATGAATCTTTATAATAATTTAAAAAAAAAACCTGAATTGAATACACATTTTAACAGTATTGCGATATATTGGATATAGTAGCTAATCTCTTAATCAAGAAATTTAGAATAACTTCTTGTGCATGCCAGCCCTTCAGTATGTGTCCATCCCCATTGGAGTAATTCTAAGTAGAAGGAGTGACTACACACCACTCCTATTTTTCTAACTCTTTGACCCAGAAAACTTCCTGGCATACTGGTATGAAAAGTGACATCCTAAATCAGAAGCTGTCAGATACTAGCTGGCACAACGATATACCCACACCTTGATTATCTAGGAACTCGCAAAACCTGTTAATGGAAACGGAGAAATATTTTTGACGATTATCCATGCCGGTGACATTTTAAACAAAAGTGTGTACTTTTGTACTTAAGGAAAAGAAAACAGCAACATAAAAGTGTTTATCTGCTGGTTAAGGCCACACAACACATTGCTCTGTTGGTGACATTTTACAGCACAAATATATTTCTTGCTATTTGTTAAAATTTGCATTGCAAACATAGTTACAGTGTTATTAGTAAATAATGTCATGAAGTGCAGAATGTCGCCTGAATAGAAGAAGATAAGATATACATTTACCCATTAAAGCATTATAGTAGCTAGTCTTCTACCATTTTGGAATTTATTTTCTCAATAAGAAAATCTCTTAAAGACAGCAGCTTTCAAGGTCAGATCAATTTGTTCTGGTGCTGTGTTCATTGGTGCTGTGTGATTTTGGCTCCAGTGCAAAACCAGGTGAGTGTTATAATTAGTGATGGGCAAAGTTGCTTGGGTTCGTTCCATGGGTGCATTTGGCAAACGCACCGAAAAAAATTCACCAGTTGCGAACTTTAATGCAAGTGCAATTAAACTCAATGGGAGGCAAATCTTGAAAATAATTTATTTAAATTTTTAATGCTAATAGGCATGGGATTGTCAAATAAAGGGCATGGGGAGTTGGGCACTGCACAGGGAGACAGGTAACAATGTAAAAAAACAAAACAAAAAAAAACTGTTCAGCGGGAACATGGGACAACACCAATTTTTCCTCCCAGGCATAGTGACAATAGGGGATTACCTCATTTTATTAGCAGCTATGGCAATAGGGGGATGGAGGATGTGCTGCTTTTTTTGTGCACTTGACACTGTGGTGATTGTGTGCAGTAAACTGAACAGTATTATTGTGTGGTGATTGGCTGCTAACAAAGGGCAGCTTCGTAGGTGTCCTCAACAAGTTTGCGCTGCGGACCCCAAAAGGAAATAAAAAATTATATATATCTTTAAAAAAAAACTAAAATCCTAAAACCCAAACACCAACCCTAAAACATTTTTTTTTTACAGAAAATAATAAAAAATGTAATACTAAGAAAAAAAATAAAGCAAAAACCGCTCAAAAAGGCGGAACCAGAAACCGCAAAAAAGCAGAAGAACTTAGAAACAGGGCTAACCTTAATCTATAAAAGAAGCCTAGGTATATATTACTGGTGACAGCATTTTATAGTGTACTTTGGTAAATGTTCTGAAGTGCACAGGAGTCAAAATATTTCAGACACAATCTAACCGAAAATGAATCTCATTTAAAGTGTTGCTGACACAGCATAATCGCACCTTATGCTGCCATCTGATTAATTTTAAGTCTCTAGGCCCATGTACAGTTACTCTCAGAGAGACAAAATGGCATCCTGAATGACAAAATGCTACTACATAGGAGACTGTGCCTGCTTAATAGAGGGTTTTGGAATTTTGTGAGAGAGATGGAAGACGATTTGTGATTTATAAGGATCTCAACATTTCAGTTGCTGTTGATTATAATGCTGCTGAAAGACATACCACCATGCTTTTTGGCATTATATTGCTTTTTGTGGGATATGTTATAAATCTAATTGGCTACAATATGACCATGGCTCTTAAAACACTATCTATGCTTTGGCCAAACCCATTAGTTCCTGTATCTAGTACAAAGTATGCCACCCCACTCCACACTCTGTGGTCTATCTTTAAAGATCTTAGCAATATTTTAGTATGCTCAGATTTAATGAAATTGAAAATCATTTTAATGCTATTATTTTGAATGTTTTTATAAACAACTAAAATGATAGATGTACAAAGGGACCCTCTGTATGGTTGGTGCCTGTACATAATTTAGCCTAATACCGATAAACACCACACAATGTTGTTTCTCTGTGGCACATATTAAAGATGTGCTTAATATGCGTACCAGCCCAATTGCCTAATGTAGAGTAAATGCAGAGCCAATTGTCTGTGTTTGAGCATAGTGCAACCATTAAGAAATATCCTATTTTATGTTAGATATGTTGCTGTTACATGTAAAGGGTTACCTCTGTGTGTTCTGGGACCAAGCTCAGATCATACATATAAAGTATAATGGTTTTTGTACTTTGTCCTAGTGTAAGGATCACCAGCTATGACAATCCTAGTATTAAAGTATTCAAAAATGTTAAAAGTCCTAAAACCACCCTGGCAAAGAATAAAATAATACCCACCCCTCCAGCAGGCAGTGTGTTAAAACATTGTTCTCTTGCAGAACTATGGTGTGTTAGTGAGTACGTCCCTACTGTGGTTTCACTCATTGGCTACTTGGCTACATTACCTACTTCACTACATGACACAGCTATAGCTCTGCAAAAGATTTATCATACAGCTGACCAAAAAGGTAAGTATTCTTCCTTTAGGCCCTGTTCACACCTTTCTGATTTAATGCGTGCATTGAAACACGTCAATACATGTGCACAGCTTTGCCATTGCTTTTAATGGTGCTAGTTCACATCTGTGTGCTGCATTAATGTGCATTGACCAATAAAGTTCAGGTCCATTGTTTAATAAGTTGATTGCACATTGTAGGCCATATTGATGTTAGTGGGCGCATATAGCGTTGCTATTGTTTTTAATAGTGCTAGTTCACATCTGTATATTGGCAGTGGCAGCACATGCCTGCACGGTCAAAACTCATGTAATGTTATCAATGCATGGTAAGCAGCCCATCCCATGGCAACCTCAATTTTACTCAACTTTTTATTGGCTGACGGAACTCAATACAGTGCAGAATGGGGGAAACCATACATAAATGTCCAACAAAACAGATAAGCACACAAATGGAAAAATGTGACTCCAGTCACCAGCCTTACAGGGTAGTTGGATCTCAGATTTTTTTATACTAGCAACAAGGTCCCTTTCTGATGCCTCTCAGCCCACTTCTAGAAACTAAGAGACAGTTTTTGAGAATTGTGCAACCATAACTGAATTCCCTATCTTTGCATTCGATAGGTGACGACTATTAATGTCTTTAGTGGAGGAAACTTTATTATTAACAGATCAATCTTTTAGGTTTATTCTAGCCCTTTAAACAGTTTTTCTACTACTTTACAAAATGCCAACTCTGTATGTATTATAATTACTGAGTTTGGCAGTGAGAGTGATCATTTTATCTCCAGCTCTTTACCTGGCTGCAACACAGCCCGCTGTCCATATAAAAGTAAACTTAGAAAGACGTACAGAGGCAGGAGAGGAAAGAACAGCAAACCAGCTGAATGAAGAGTGACAGTCAAATAGCCCCAGAAGTCTGGATGAATAGACTAAGAAACAGGCTGATCTGTGAACATGGGATTTCTGATAAATCTATAGCGATGTGTTAAATAAACAAAGCATAGCAAAAAAGAACAAGAAAAAAAGTTGGAGTTTCTATGTACACACCTCTCTGTTTTATTGGAACTTGGTCTGGGATATTAGCTGTGGGAGTTGGACACACATGAGGTACACATGGTATATCTGGATAGGTGCAGATGGGTACAGCATGTTTGATAGCGTGCTTAATAACAATTGCTGACATTTAGCCGGCAACATGTGTATTACATATGTGTTTAATGTAGTGTTTTTGAATCAACAACACATTTTCTTTAATATTAAGTTAAAACTCAATATTCATGGTGATGAAGGACATTTCATCTGCAAGGTAATTAAAGTATAGGATTGCCTTTAACTCTTTTAATAATATTAAGCATATTACATTTTAGTTCTTTGCATCCTGTAATGTAAGGGGTATACCACTAAACCTAGAATCTGTGCAAAGAGGGCATTAAAAGAGGAGGTTCCAAGCTAGAAAATGGTTTAAACTTGACCACTGATCTGCCACAGTTTTAGGCTGGTGTTTCTACCCCACCCCTTAAAGCAGAACTCAGAATCTCATGTACTGTATATGCCCAAACATATAGGTATTGAATTACATTTTTCCAGTGCCCTTCTATCATTCAGTGTTAGGCTGACAACCACTGTACTCTCCAGCCATGATTATTGGCTCTGTCCATTCCTCTCCCAGTCTGTGGGCTGCTGTACGGTGGATTACAAGAAAGTGATATGAAGACAAAATCATGTACATATGCTAGGTGTGCTTATAATTCATACAATGATTCTTAAAGAGGAACTGTAACCATATCTTCAAACTGACAACAAAGGCACATTTAGAAATGTTTAGTAATGACAATCTACAAACACATACCTTTAGATTATTGTCGGCTTTGTATTCTTTCCATGCTTTATGTTTTTTTGTTCCCCAGTCTTCTTACAGTGGCCATGTTAACTAAGGGCAGGTTACTAGATCTTCCTTTACTTCCTGGAACTCTGGTACATGTGACTAGGACATCAGATCACCTCGGGAGGAAAAGGTCTTTACCTGAGTTCTCCTGAGAATACAGATGAGATTTCCTAGCAATGCTCTGCTGATGTAACCTTCCCAGGATACAATGCTTGGGCACAATTACATAATTTGTGCCAAAGTGGACAAGGAAGTGGAAAAAATTGTAAGTAAAATAAAAATATGTTTGTTTGCAATGAATGTAACATGATTTAATATCAGCATGCTGATGTAATATTTTGTCAAAGGGGGTAAAGGTCCACTTTAATGCCTTTATGTGGCAATTGTACTTGTGCTTTCTGGAGCCTTTGGGTCTGATGCTGAGTAGTGGTACATAAACCCTATACCTGGAAGTATATAAAAAGCACATGCACAAGCCATATAGAGGTGGACATTGTGGGTATAGTGGGTCATTAAAGAAGAACTCTGAGAAAATAAAAAAATTTCCCTTGCCGTGGGGCTTTCCCCGCAGTGCAAGGGTTAAGTGCTTATTTTGTCTAGGGGACTCAAAGCAGATTTACTTACTTAATCCTTCTTCCCACTGGCTCACTCTGGGCTACTAGACTGGCCTCCGCAGTCTCTTCTGCCCTGGGCACTGGTTGTCTAAGGAGGCATGCCATCATCACATCTTATGCAGGTCTATTGACCTGCATTAGATATGAGGATGCTGAGGGACATTCCATAACTGGATTGGAGGGAGGGAGAGGTGATCACTGACTGCGGCAGACCGAGTAACGGGTGAATGAAAGTGCTTTATTTGATCTCCCTTGACAAAATGAGCACTGTAAAGTTCTTTATACAAAAAACGACAAACAGCGCTCTCGGGAGGGGGCCCTGAATGAACAGTGTGCTGCCCTTAGAAACAGGAGGAGGACCTGTGCGGACTGGAATGAAAAAAACACACAAGGACGCAAAACTTGAGGGTGGTTGTGACATAAATTTGGGCCAATGTGCAAAAAAAGTATTAATGAATGTGCACTTACGTTTGGATGAAGGGACCAGACGAGGGGCAGCCCCGGAGGAAGATGGGGATGGGAAGTTCTTTACAGTGTATGTAAACCATAACAATTAACTCCTATTTGTTAGCTTTTGGTCTAATAAATATACAGTATCATTTAAAGCATTTTGTTATATCTGTTCAATAAGTGCAAACACATTTCTATTGATCCTGTCAGAAATCTTGTGAGCAGATAAGTTGTTTTGCAGTCCTGCCCAAAGCTACCCCCTCCGTATTTACGTTATAGCGAGTGAGTGTTGCCACTCTAGGTCAGGAAGTGTTACTGGCAGTATTTGCAGGTGCAAATATAGGGAAAAAAAGTAAAATGAGAGAAAACTAATGTAGCCACCACATCTAAGGACCGGTAAGCTACAACATATTGCATTCTTGGGCTTAGATAGGCTTTAAGACATCTGTGCACCTCAGCCATTTTACAGACAAAGGAAAGTAGGCAATAAGTGTTGTGCTTGAGGAAATTATTCCAGGTAAGGCCGCTAAGGTTGACTATCATAAAAATAAATAATAAAAATTGCACTATATTTGACAGATTTCAGTGGCCTACAAACAATTGAACACGGCACATTCCATTAAATGGTCACAAATGTCATGAATCTATCTAGTATCACACCATACCAAAATATAAGAAATGTTTTCCAACTTGGGATCTATAGTCAAATGTGGGGCTAACCGCTAGACATGTGCACAAGCAAAAAATTCGTTTAGTTTAGTTTTGGAAAAAAAAAAAAATTGTTTAGTTTCGTTTCGTTTTGAAAAACGAAAAAATAATTTGTTTAGTTTCGTTTCGTTTTGAAAAAAGAAAAAAAAATTGTTTAGTTTCGTTTTCGGGACCGAAATTAAATTAGTTTCGGACGAAATTCGTTAGCGGTAGTGCTGCCGAAATTCGTTTATGAAAAAAAAAAAAATTCACACGCTGTGACCTGGACTAGAACCTGCAACCTTATCAATGGCAAGCCTGTCCTTTAACCACTACTCTATAGCCTCTGTACTTTAACCATAGAAGCATTTGATATACAGGTGAAACTCGAATAATTAGAATATCGTGCAAAAGTAATTGCAGTAAGTGCTGCAAAAGGGGCCCAAACCAAGTACTGAGTACATATGCATGCTTGTACTTTTCAGAGGTCCAATATTGTTCTATGTACCATCCTTGTTTTATTGATTGCATGTAATAATCTACTTTTTTGAGGTTGTGGATTTGGGGTTCTTGGGGTTTTCATGAGCTGTAAGCCATAATCATCACAATGATGACAAATCATGGCTTGAACTATCTTGCTTTGCATGTAATGAGTCTATCTCATATATTAGTTTCACCTTTTAAGTTGCCTTAGTGAAATAAATGAACTTTGCACGATTTTCTAATTATTCGAGTTTCACCTGTATATGAATGCAATATGTAGCATTTGACAGCTGAGTATGTCAAATGTGACATACTCATCTGTTGACTTTCAAACAGAATCTAATTTTTTGCGGCTAGTTTTCGGATTCGGGTGGTCGTCTGCGGCGGGACTTTTTTTATTTTGGCGGGTCGGCGGGGGTCCTGCATCCTGATCCTGACTCTGGATTACATCGATGGAGCCATTTTTTAAAATGTTTTTTATTAAAGGAATAGTCACAAATTACTCATTCACATGGGGGGGGTGGCATCTGGGTGCCCCCTTATTTAAAGGGGTACCCCGATGCAAATAAGTCCCCTTGCCCGCAGACCCCCACAACCACCGGGTCAGGGTTGTGGGGAAGAGGCCCTTGTCCCCATCGGCATGGGGACACCCTCCCAATGCCGAGGGCACGTGGCCTGGTTAAGGCGCAGGGGGGGCGCTCGATCGTCCCCCCCCTTTCCTGCCCTGCCGGGCCTGTGCTCGGATCAAGGGTCTGGTAGGACTGTTAGGGGGGACCCCACGTTTTTTCCCCCCATTTTTTAGGGCTGGGGTTCCCCTTTGAAATTCCTACCAGACCTTAAGGGTCTGGAATGGATTTTGGGGGGAACCACACGCACTTTTTTTGTGTTATAAGGGGGCTGGTCCCTCCTAACATTCCTACCAGACCTAAAGGGTCTGGTATGAATTGGGGGGAAACCGCACGCTTTTTTTTTTTTTCATTTTCTGCAGTCTGTAAAAAAATTTTTTATTTTGCTGCAACGGAATTCGTCCAATAGCAAAATGAGAAATTACATTTAGGTCAATAGGAGAATGCCAATTCAAAAGCAAAGAAAAACCCGGGACTAGAAGCTGCGACCTTAACAATAGCAAACATGTCCCCTACCCTCTACGCTATTGCTTCTGTACTTTAACCATAGAACTGTTGGAGAAGGTAACTGTTGTATTTTTTTTTCCTAATGTCGTTTTGCTGCAACGAAATTCGTTTAATAACAAATTTCGGGAAATCGGGAATTTCGGATTCGTTTGCGTTCGACTTAGCTTTAATTCGGAATTCGGATGCATCCGAATCTCTGAATTTCCGAAAATTCGTCCAAAACGAATTTCGGAACGAACCGAATCGCACATGTCTACTAACCGCTATAGTCTGCAATTGAACAGCCTACAGGTGATTAAGTTATATAGTAATATGGTACTCTGAACTAACAGTGCTGATTTGGCAATACATGCATATACAATACTGTATAGTATCAATGAAAATACATTGTAGGTTCCACTGTGACACCAACTAGCGCCACAAAAAGGACAAGAGCTTTACTGTGTTTGCAGCGTGTCATTTATTGTATGAAGTGCTCTCTCTCCCTCTCTCTCTCCCTATTTGTTGGTACCCTTACAAAAAAAAAAAGAACCCACAATTGACACCCGTCATTGTCTGTTCCATATTTAAAGGATTAATTTTGCAAAATTGAAAGAAATGCATAATTAATAATGTATAAAAATGCATTTCTTTAATATTTGCATTCAAGGCTGGAAAGCATTGCAATCATGATCACTTGATCACAGTTGCAAAGCTCAGGCTTCTGCATATTTTCAAACTGTCCGAGCTCGTACCGAGGTACGGAGTTTTTGTTTTAAGAGATGGGAGGAAGGACTGCTGGACTTCAAACTGCACCAAATCACCTCATACGGTGTCCAGCTGTCCTCCCATCCTCGCTCTAGGTAGAGCTGTCCATATTCCAGCATCTACCTAGAGGGAGGACGGCTGGATGACTGTGACGTATGAGGTAATTTATTGCAGTTTGAAGTCTAGCCGTCCTCCCTCCCCCCCACTCCCCCCCATATCTCTTAACTGTAACTCTGTATGAGCTCTGACAGTTTGAAAATATGCAGAAGCCTGAGCTTTGCAGCTGCGATCCAGTGATTATAATTGCAATGCTTTCCAGGCGTGAATGCAAATATTTAAGAAATGCATTTTTTTATATGTTATTAATTATGCATTTCTTCAATTTTTGCAAAAGGTGAACTTATCCTTTAACAAAAAGAATATATATATATATATGCTGGAAAGCATTGCAATCATGATCACTTGATCACAGTTGCAAAGCTCAGGCTTCTGCATATTTTCAAACTGTCCGAGCTCGTACCGAGGTACGGAGTTTTTGTTTTAAGAGATGGGAGGAAGGACTGCTGGACTTCAAACTGCACCAAATCACCTCATACGGTGTCCAGCTGTCCTCCCATCCTCGCTCTAGGTAGAGCTGTCCATATTCCAGCATCTACCTAGAGGGAGGACGGCTGGATGACTGTGACGTATGAGGTAATTTATTGCAGTTTGAAGTCTAGCCGTCCTCCCTCCCCCCCACTCCCCCCCATATCTCTTAACTGTAACTCTGTATGAGCTCTGACAGTTTGAAAATATGCAGAAGCCTGAGCTTTGCAGCTGCGATCCAGTGATTATAATTGCAATAAAGTTTATTAAGACAAAAGACATATCCCTCTGTCAGGATTTAGCAGTGGTTTGGCGAACTTCATTTTGCCATTGATTGTGGATATGGGATGAATCCTTTAGAGCAGGGGTGGCAAACACAAGGCCCGCAGGCCGAATCCGGCCCGCCGGACCTTGTAATGTGGCCCGCACAGCAGCCAGGGCCGGTCCGCTATGCCGAGTCTTTATATCAATAAGCCGTGACCCATTCATATGTAAATATCTCGGCTCATTCATATGCAAATCGCGACCCCTCCCCCCGCTGCTAAGGAAGAGAAGGGAAGAGAAGACTGCAAGAACAAGGTATGTGTATGGTCAGGGATTTACTCTCCAGGGTTAGTTTTAATTTTTTTATTGTTTGTTTCCCCTTTTATTAGCACTTTTTAAATTTTTTAACTTTTTTTTATTTATCTTGTCGTTTACTTTTTTATTTTTTTATAATTTTTTATCTTATTATTGTTTATTTTTTATAATTCTTTTCTCATTTATTTCTTAGTATTTTTTACTTTTTCATCACCTTTTAATTTTTTTATTTAATTATTATTTCTTATTATTTTGTACTAATTTGTTTATTTATATTTATTTAATTCTTTTTTTAATTTAATTTTTTTCACTTAACTTTATTGCTATCACACAGGAGCTAACAACCCTTGTGTGATAGCATTTGGAGGTGACAGGTTCTCTTTATTGACCCTGTCACCTCCAGGACAGGAGTTCTAGCGCAGCACTTTCGCTACATTGGCGGTCAGTGCGAATAGTTTCATTACATTGGCAGCCGGCAGGGCCGGACTGGCCATCGGGCATACCAGGCACTTTCCCGGCATTTTCCCCTCCCCCGCACCCATCAGCGGCCAGCAGCTTTGGCATAGGGGCCGGGACGGGCCGGAAATTAGGCTGATTGTGTTTGGCCCATCCCGGGCTCTACGCCCGCAGGTGCTGGCCCCCGAAGGGTGCGGGGGCAGGGAGATGGTGCCGTCAGATGAGCTGCGGAAGGGATTGTGGCAGGCAGTGCTGAGGTCACCACCGCTGCGACCCGTCCTGTCAGCTCTCTAGCTCCTCCCGGCCGCTGCAGCTACAGAACGGCCGGGAGGAGAAAGAGAGAGCTGACAGGAGGGATCGCAGCTGCGGACATGGTCTACATCTCTGTCGGAAGCAGTCCGTGTAGCTGAATCTGCGCCTACGCTCGGATCCTTTCAGCCAGCGCTTTTTCAGTGAACGCTGGCCAAAAGGATTGTGAAGAAATGAGGGGGGGGGCACGAACTGGGGTTGTGTGTGTTATATATATATATATGTACAGGGGTTGTATTTTTTTTACGTGTGTGTGTGTGGGGGGGGCGGGGGGAGTTTGGGGAGTAGAAGTGTATTAGGCTGCATTCACACCTTTATTTTAGGTGCAATTAGGGATTTCTGCGTCAGGAACTTGCGTTTTCCTGCAACATAAATCCCTAAATTGGCGTTTTACAAATGGCAGCTGTCACCTAAGTTAATGATCAGGTGACAGAAGTTGCATGTAAACGCCTGCACACCGCATGTAAAGATACGTGATATGTTTACATTCCGCTAGGAAGGAATCACTCTCCCTGGACGCATGTAATCATATCACGTATCATTACATGCGGTGTGCATGCGTTTACATGGAGCTGCTGTCACCTGATCATTAACTTGACTAGGTGACAGCTGTCACTTGAAAACGCCAGATTAGGGATTTCTGCTGCAGTCTGAGCAGTCTCCAATAAAGTTTCTTGTGGATGTTTTCAAGGCTAGTTATTACTTAAATTATTATTAAAACCAGTAGCAACTGAATGCAGAGGCAACTATTTATGATAATAAAGAGTAGATGCATAGTCCTATACAACCGGCCCTTTGAGGGTAACCATACTGCTGATGCGGCCCCCGATGAATTTGAGTTTGCCACCCCTGCTTTAGAGCCTGTGCACACGTGGCTGGTCCTACAAAGAATACGAGTCTAGATATGTACTTGCTGCAGTTTGCTATTTAATACATTGTGCCCTCTCAGGGCTGTCAGGACCAGTAATATCTAGATGTTCAAGTGGCTAAGGGCCAATAGCGGCAATGCTAATGTGAGAGAGAGAGAGCACTCAAGTTTTAAGTACAGTAAATGTTAGGGCATAGTGGTTAGCATTGTGACATTCTGCCAGCTAGCGAAGCAGTATCTTTCCTTTTGGTAA
This sequence comes from Nanorana parkeri, assembly GCF_000935625.1. Classification (NCBI taxonomy): domain Eukaryota; kingdom Metazoa; phylum Chordata; class Amphibia; order Anura; family Dicroglossidae; genus Nanorana; species Nanorana parkeri. The sequence continues at coordinate 9,774 of NW_017307452.1, read as the reverse complement.
ATCTGTGTGATTTAAAAGAATAATTCACGGTATATTTAAGTAAATATGTCTATTTTACTGACTTTTTAATTTGTCACTTATTAAAGCCTGTAAGAACTAGGGCATGCATTGTCATCACAAATAAATATCACAAGGTACAATAGTACAGAAATAATGCATACAGTCAACATGTTGCTATGATAAAGGATACAAAAGGTAGAGAATAAGATGCAGAGATTCATTATTGGGTTTTGGAGTTAGGTTACACTTATACAGTATATCTGTTATATAAAGGTGTGTATTCTAGGTAAAAAGGCTGGGCTTCTCTGGTGGTTCCAGGAGCAGAAGTTGGGGGCAAGAGAAAGAGGGAGGGTTAGGAGTGAGTTATGGAGAGGGTGGTGGTGTGTAACCAGTAAAACAAAAGTTTCCTAAATTGCTCTATCTTGTTTTCCTTCTTTCTTTTTATCTTATCTTTTACCTTTCTATAATGTTATTGGTATCTCCTGTTTCATTGTCATTTCCTCTCTCATCATTGGTGAACAATAGTGGTTCAACCCCCCAAGTGCTTGAGGAGGATTGTCTTGCAAGCTTCCCTGGAAACCCCCTTTATAAAATACTCTCCATGTTTTCAAATAGTGTTCTTTATTTAGTCAGCATTTTATATCTACTTTCATTTAGTTTCTACAGTAGCTCATATCATGTGAGTATTTATTTATTTACAGTGTAGTTGTATGCAGTTCTTGATCATAATGTAAAACTAAAAGTGTACAATACATATAAAGCATAACACATATTATATATGCTTATGGAAAATGCCTTTGTGTGACAAGCCTTTGTGAGCCCTGTGTGTTACCTCTTTGTGAGTTGTGCTTGTCACATTAAGTTTAAACCGTAACCCTGCACATGTACATCACAGTAATTATTCCCTGGTGTTCTTTTTCAGTAATTTGATATTGCCTAAAGGTAATGCAATTATCATACATGGATAGTTCTGCTTTTCTTTTACAGCATTAGGGATCTAGATGTGCAGCAGGTGTCTGTTTTTTTTAACAAAAGACCAAAGTCCTATAGGTCACAGAATTCATGCTGTATGTCTACAGACCACCCATTGATAGCTGGGTGACCATTCATGTGTAATAATGTGATTACATTCCATCATTAAGAAGAAGGAAAAGTCAAAGGTTATGCGGCTCTTATTGATACAAATAGTTTCATGCAAGGTCATATTATAAATTTGATATTTACTATGAAATATTTGCTGAATTACAAAATAATGACATGAAGGATTGCTTATGCTAAACCATAAAACAAAAATAAAACATATAGAGGATAAAACATATGAAAATGTGTGCACAAAAGACTGGTTCAAGAAAGAGATTCCTTGTAGCCACTGGTGCGTTTGTTGTCCACATAAGGATTTATTGTGAGGAATTTTACAGCACTGAACACACCGGGTTATAGAGCTTGCATGTAAAACTAGGTCAGGGAGATTAATGTTACAAAATAAAGGGCTTGTAATGGGAAATTAGCACTTGGCTAACATCTACTAGAAACTGATAACATTTATAAGGGACTTCTAAATGTCATAACTTCTGCTTTATCTGGCAGCAAAATAAACCTTATATACCCATATGCTTGTATCCTACACTCATACATTGCTGTGAACTAGGCACACAGCCCCAAACTTAAAGGAACAGTTGCCCATGGGTAAATCTAGGCTGACCATTTGAAGTACACTGAGTGGTCAGATTATTATGACCACCCCATCAGTACTTCGTTGGGCCACAAGATAACTGCACGAGATGACTTCGTTTGGCCGCCTCGTGACTCCACGAGATGTTGAACGGTGATGCGAGGAATCTGACACTGCACTGTTGCCCTTCTGTTGTCTTGTACCAGCCTTGCCACTCTCCGTTCTGCCCTAACATTGACTAGTGCTGACGGCCACAATTCGCACGTTTAGACCTAGATTTTCGGCTGACAGTCCAGTCTTTAAACACTTTAACAATGATCCCCTCTTGAACATATAGATGGGTTCGGAATACAGTACTGGAGTGAACCCTAATTGTCTCTGTACTGACAGATGAAAGTTCAGTTTTTCAAAATGTGGTTTTGCATATAGTAATAACTCCTGTCCATGTGACCCAAATGTAAAGAATGCCTGCTATGCTGGTGCCAAACCATCTGCAAGTCAGAACCAGGCTGGAGTGGGCAAGTTTTCACAGCTGATCCTAATGAATTAGTTCACTATATGAAATAGAAACTTTTAAAAACAAAGAGATGTGGATGACGGGATTAGATAGGACCATTACCTTTAAACATATAACTTATCAGAGGAGAGGGCCTGATCACAAAATGTAAATTGTGCTCTATATGTGCAGGTAAGAATGTCATGTCTCCTGTTCGTGTGAACACTTCTGTAGCCACTTCACTCAGAACTTGTTTAGCCTCTTCCACAGAAAGCCATCCACCATGATCATAATACAAAATATAATCTGGTGTGGCAGGAATGCAACAATGTAACATTGGTACCTTAAGGAGACAAAACAGTATATAACCTTACCAAGGTTTCTGTGTAGAATAAGGTTACATTTTCTAGTAAGCACCAATAAAATACTGCTTCTGATATAATGTGTCCTCTTCCCTTTTCTCTGGTTAGCATTTTCATTTTCTAGAAGTGAAATTTGCTTTGCTGGAAAAAAAGATTTGCAAGTAAATCTTCAGAGAGTTGTTAGGAAGAAAGCCTAAAACTGTTAGCTTATTGCTTAAAATGTACTTAAGATAATGGCTAAACAATTCACAATTAACCAATTTACTGGACAGATGAATGAAGAAGTCCCATTGTAGAGTTTGTTGTAGAATCATTGCAATTATTGTAAATCAATTGCTGCCTTCTCTCTTCTGACTGTACTGGGAGTAGAATATTGTGGAACGCGTTTAATTACGCTGCTAAAGTTACTTTGATTAATATGCATTTTTCCAATTTAAGTGAAGAATGGCTAAAAGGATGCTATTTATCTTTATATATTTATTCCAATCAGTGGCGAACATGGCTTGAATGAAATGTGCAGTGTACACAGTAAATAAAGAAAAACTCCCCAATTTGGAGTCTCTGCGTGTGTCAGATGGGGAGAAATAAGCAGCACATGGAGCCAATTGGGTATGCTCCAGTGCAAAGAGCATGCTAATAGGATGACAGAGATAAGTGACAGAAAGATCAGTTTATCAGTGTGCTGCTTCTCCTTTTGCTATCCAGTCATAGGGTGGGGGTAGGGAGGAGACCTGTAAGTGACGGGGAAGCTACAGCAGAGATAGGTTCCAGAGACCACTTCTACCAGGCAGCATTGTGCTATATAGCAGAGCTGTGCAAATCTTATAATTGGATGGGCAGAAATACAAATACTTTGGTAGGTAAACTAGCTCATGTGTATTCCATTTGTATATTTAGCTGTTTTCCTTAGCTTTAAATTGGTCACAAATGAAAGAGATTGCACTATAAGAGGGTTATAGAGGTAATTCTGGGCCCATGCCTGTCTGCACCTAAACAGACAGGAATCTGAATCAGACTGGGGGTCTGAGCTGAGAGACAGTCAAAGAACTAATTTGTCAGTGGAACAAATACAGATGCTAAGTTTAGCCAAGTGGCTAGAGCTGAGAGAAAGCTAGCCAGGAGGCTGAAAAACTGTTTTGATGACCTGTGTTTTTGTATCCAGTTGCATAAAATGGGCAGGAAGTCCTAAAGCATACACCTAATCCCATAGCTTTTTCATAGGGGTTGTAGAGGGATTTAGTAATATACTAATGTAACAGCACAATGGATTACTTGTTGAGTTTAACATACCTTAAGGTAAGCCTGTCACAAACACAGGCAATTAAAACTAGGTATATGGAAAAAAAAATGCGTAAACCGAGGTCCAGTGAAAACTGCACATCAAAATGGTCAGTAGATTTTGAGGTATGGGCAATTCAATAATTCAATCTTGCAAATGTTATGCTTGGTACTGCTCTTCCTATCACCAAGTGTTCTTATTATTACCTGGATGAGCGGCTCTGTTGACTAATAAGAAGGCTCATGAGGTGGGATAGGCCAGGCCAAACTCAAGTTTTCCATTAAAACTCAATATTTGCACATTACTTCAGATGTCTCCATCTCTAGAACTATTAAATTTTTTTGGAGATGTGGTCTTCGGTGATTTTTTTTATCACATGCTCTGTTTTACTAAATGCAATACACTAAGGAAACAATAGACAATGAGGTAGTGGGGTTCCTATAGGTGTTCTAGCCTGCATGAACATTCTATAGTTTCAAATCTACAAGTTGGTAAGGATAATGCAAACCAGCCGGTGGACTTTCCATACCTGGAAGATGGGAAGGGCTGTTGGGTTACATATGAACCTATGTACATATTAATTGTTTACTGGAAAAAGTAAAATCAGTTAAAGATTACCTAATGACTGTATATATTTAGACCCTTTATCAATGACTTAGTTGCTGTAAACTAAACAGGCATAAAACAATAAATATTGCATTGGCAAAGACCCCTTTTTGTATTTTAGGTATGGCACGTCCACAGCCAATGTAGGTAGTTGCTTACATCCTGTTCCAGAGTAACATGCAGCTATTAAACTGCTTGTCACCATTACATGCTTGTAACAGTAAATTATAGTGCTTAAAATCTTTATTGATTTAGCCTAGTAATATGGTCAGACCATGTAAAGTTTGATTTTTACTTTGACAGTATTTGTGAAAATGGACTAGACATACTGTTCCAGTAACATTATTGATTTAGATGGGATTAAACTTGTTTTGAATGATATGGTCTGTGACCTACAGCAGTACTTTAATGTCAGGATTAACAGTAGGTAAGCGACTTTTAAAAGCATGACTCTAATACAGTATTGAACATCACTGAGATTCAGTAATGCCGAGGTAAAATGTAGTGAAATCAGTAGAACCATATAGTGTATATAGAAGACAGACTTTTCCTAAACTTTATACTTCCACACAGATGCATGAGGTTCTCATTGTAAAAGTGTTCTAAAGTGATTATAGATTATGCAATACATTCCAGCCTTGTTTCATTTGTTTCACTGTGGCTGAAAAGATGCACACTGAATACAGTGATGAGCCTCACACAAAATGCAATTACACTAAGATTTTCGGAAAGAAATAGAAGAAGATTAATATTCATTTCAGCGCTATATTATTACCACCATATTTAGAAACACAAGCATGTAAGCATTTTATCTGTTTAAAGGGACACAATTATTCAGTTATTCAAAATGAATAAAATGTAATATATACATCACACATTGCTTTATAATACCTGCAAGTGATTTAAATCTGTTTATACAGATTGATTTATTATATATGAAAGCAAACAAAGCTTGCTGGGACCCGCCTCAATCAAGCAGTGCTATAAAACAATAAAAACAACCCTCTGCTTTCTTAATTGGATTGGGTTAGATTTGTAACTCTTTTAAAGGGAGACAGGTAAAGCATGTATTAAATAAAACATATACTGATAAATTGAATCATCACTGTTTTTAACATGCACATTTCACTAAAGTTCAACTCATTATTGGTCCTTCATTATAAAAACACTGTCATCTTGCCCATAGAGGGCAAGTTTATAGTGTCCCGGGAAAGCCTACACTCCCTCACCCCCTTGTTCTCACCTTACCTATGATCCTTGCAGCAGATAAGAATACTTAGCCTGTATTGATGGACATGTTACCTGCTCAGCTGTGATTGTGTTTGGGCTGGTGACATGACCAGGGGAAGGAATATCACTGTTCCCCCGGGTCACCAATACAGCCATTCTCAATGCATTCTACGGAGAAGCAAGGAGGTGCCAGAGGGCGAGGGTAGAGGGGAAGTATCAGGAGAGTAAAATTTACTCTTCCCAATAGTTAGAGCCGGCATGTGACACTGCACTTGCAGCATGGTATTGTGCTGTCAGCATTAAGCAGGTAATAGGCTGGATACTAAATTTGGGTCACAGGAGTACATTAGCAAATGTACTCCTGTGACCCAAAAGAGGACTAAAGCAAAAAAAAAGTTAAGTAAATTTTAAGGTGGTCTGGATGTCCTTTTCGGGGAAAATGACACCATGCCCAGCAATGGACAAGGTCACAGAGTCTCTTTAAGGTGTTCACTCATTGTCAAGTAGTAATGGACAGGAATAAGGAAGGGGATGTGTCAAAAACGACTTAAAAAATCTTAGCTATTTGCCTATTAAAACAGAACTTTAACCAAACAAATAGACATTTGAAAGGTTATAAAACAGTATTACTGATAGGTAATTAAGAGAAATGTTCGATGCAGCATCAGTAGCTCCCTTCTTTTCTGCAGTGTTAACAATAATCAGTAATTTATTAATGCAGCCAGTAAAGTGGGGAGAAACATATACAAGATTCTGGTTTTCTGTTCGAGAATTTGCTTATGTCTGCAATCTAACTGCAGGGCTGAGACCTCCTCCCATTTAGACCTCATTGAGGACTCTGCCTCTGTCTGTAAACAGGTGGGCCTCTATGAGCCTCTTTGACATAGGAGTTCTCTTCCACTCTTTAACAACTGGTTATTACTGTACAGAGTAAAGTTAGTTTTATACTGCACATCAGTTTTGTCTGCCAGACTCATTTCCCTTTACAGCTTCAGTGAACATTCTGACAGCCTTCACCAGTAAAGGAAGACTATCCAGAATGATCAGTGAAGCTATAAAAAAAAATGTCACTCCGGCAGACATACTGATAAACAGAATAAAGTGAATATAATTAACTGCTCCCTGTATATCAGTAAACAGATGCTAAAGAGTTAAAGCCAATGCTTTTTTTCATTTTGAATAAAAGAAGGGAATGGTTGAAGCCTAACTTAACTTTCAGCTTAGATCAATTACCTTTATTCTATGGGCATCAGACAAGAGATGTACAAAGTCTTAAACTCGGAATACACATTTAGAATTTGCTTAGAAAACAGTTGTTTTTGGAAGGTTCGATTTAATTTATAGTAGTGGAGATAAAAATCAAAGATTGTGTTGGACAATTGTGATGGAAAAAAAAAAGTCAAATTTTTTCTCAAATGAAAGAAATTCTAACAGTAATAATGGTTTTCATTCAGGAAACTCAATTCTTTCCAAATCTAATGTTCAAATTAAACAAAGAAATTGTTGTTCAAAATTGAACAATTTTGAACAACAATTGTCAATTCTTTGATGGCATTATCGAATGCTCTGATGAGATTTTGCGCACAAATGTTTTTACAAAATTCTAGCCATGTATACCGTTTAAGCTTCCACTCATGTCTGAATGTTTTGTCATTACATTCCCTGTATTGGGACAATGGTCAACATGAAGAATTCCATTATTTTTAATGGTGCCCATTCACAGTGTTGTGGTGTTTGCCAATTATAGCTTGAAAAAATGCATTATCTTTTTTCAGGCCCTATAGACTTCAATAGGAGCATCTGAAAATCCCTTGTAACATGCATTGTTTTGCCCAATCTCTCTCCTCCTACTAGTAACTAGCTTTCTATTGGCTAAAACAAAAACACAGTTACAGCTTTCAGAGATTGTTAAAGGCCCCCAAAACCATACCTTTTCTGAAAGCAGAGGACTGATAGATTAAAAAGATGGTACTACTAATGTTGTAGGTCCTGTGATAGTTTTTCAAATTATTTTCAAAATATATTTTCAATACAAATGCACTAATATCATTACTAGCGCACACAAATGCAGCTTAACTTACAAAATGTCCACTAAATCTAAAAGGAATAACTGTATTGAGTTAATAAATAACAAAATGTGTACATTTTAAATTGTAAATTTTTGCAAAATAGTGAAAATCAAAAGGAACAAAAAAACTGTAGATAAGCAATTAACACCTATGCATTGTGATAATGCCCAATCTGCAGTGTCATGTGTGCACTACTTTCATGTGTGATGCAAACATATATTTTATCATAACTGAGGGTTACAATGTGTGGGAACATGTCAAAATCATAGAGTTAAATAAATGTAATTTAAAAAAAAGTTTAGCAAAGAAAAAACAAGCACTGCAATCTGTTGTAACAACACAGTGCAGCGTATCTGCACAACGCACACCATTGTTCGCATTATGTGCACCACATCGCTCGTCCACTGGTGTGAATGGGCCCTTAGTGTTTGGGTGCACCCCAGTGCAACAACACATGTAACCTGCATTGCCACAATGTGTGTGTTTGTAATGTGTGTGTTGTGTTTTTTTTTTATAATTCTTTAATTATTTTTAATAGTGTTTTTTGTTCATTTACATTTTTTTCAGTCCCGTCAGGCCGCTTTTGGGAAATATCAGGTGTTTAAACAGACCCCATATTTACTATCTTTCTGTTATGCATGAACACAGGAGCACTCACTACTGAGCACTCCCATGTTCATTGAAGGGGTTGTTAAACATAAGAAACACGTTTAGTGTCCCCGTTCCCCCCACTCACCATCCGGAATGGATTAATTTCCCCCTTGTGCACCAGCAGCCACTGACAGGCACTGGAGCGAGAGGTAGAGAAGCTGGCACAGTTGGGGGAGCCGCATGGCATTGGATGACACCAGGGAGATCAGAGGACACATGGAGGTGCAGGAGACCAGCAGGGATTGTAGAGGTCATGGGGGGGGGGCTTTCTGAATGAATAGCTGCAATCAGCTATTCTTTTACTTAGCAGAGACTGATGAATACTCCTACTATAAGTTCAACATTGCTAAAGCAACAACAAGTTTATAGCAGAAGCGAGATTACAGCCACCTTAAAGGATACTGACCTAGCCATCTCCCCCATTGGAAGATTTCTTCTCCATTGTTCCAATGACAACTCCAAATTGTGGCTTTTCCCCCCAATTTTAGTCTCAGGGACAGGGGCCAGAAAGACAAACAGAAAGAGTAAATCTCTTTTATGGGGGGTACGACAATAAAAACCAAGTGTTTAACCTCACAACACTCTATTCAAAATTAAAAAACTAAAATAAAATGTTGCTTTTTTGGCATAGAACTGCATCCAGGCTATGGACATCCAAATAGATACAATTTGACATAGAACTGCATCCAGGCTATGGACATTCAAATATTTACATATTATTAACAAGCAATAAATAGGCTTTACAACAAGTCCTTACTGACTTTTGTTGCTTCAGACACATCTGTGGAGTAATTCATGCTCACAATTTACTGCCAAAACACTTTCACTTTACTTTCTTTCAATGGCTTCTGTTACTCCCCCGTCTGCCTTTTAATCTGGAATACAACGCAGGGCAGGTATGAAGAAGGAGGGGAGAGCAGAGTGCTAAGACTCAACTTGAACAACTTCACTATTTCTCTTGTGAGCTGTGAGGGTGAATTGTCCCACAGTGTTTGCAGCTACTGTGGTTAATTAGGGTTTGTTTTTTTTTAGTTTCAAAAAGTTTTTTATTTTTCCAGTAAAGTACTTATCAAACGATACACTTACACGAACATCGTGTGTGTACGAACATAGTGATGTAAACATTGGTATTGCTATATAACAGTGGTAGCGACAGCAGACATGACATATTAATAGCAATCGCCCGGTAATTACTTAGTTAAGGTGAGGACTGTCCCTCACAGGGCTACCGCCACCATAGTGAGGGACATACAAGGAGGGGGAAAGACAAGAGTGGAGACAGATCGGGTGGGGGGAGGTATAGTAAAGAGGGGGAGAAAGGCGGGAATAGGTGCGAAGCTCGATCAAGGTCAGTTACGAGCCAGCTTAAAAGGCATGAAGTGGGGATTATTATAGGGTCATGAGGCGTG
>NW_017307451.1:543846-548141 GCF_000935625.1 Nanorana parkeri | reverse complement strand
CTTGCCTAGGGCAGCCCCAAACCTAAATACACCACTGGCTCCATATGAGCAGGAAGGCTGCGTGGAAGTGAGGATCACTAAGTATACTTTGTTGGGGGATAAGCCATCAGAAGGCAATGTCACTTTGCCTATTCACAGTGTGTTTTTAAGTACCATGATGGACTGATAGCATTTAGTTTAAAGTTTAGTTCAGCATTTAAAGGGAACCTGTAGTGACAGAAGTACGTGGGCTGCTGCTGCTGACTTCCTTCTGAGATTTATAATTGCTTGGTTGTCTCTGGCCTGAAAACAGTGCGGGGGGTCAGTAGTATAACCTAAAACATAGTATATACAGTGTAGGGATCTGGAATATAACATAAAATAGCAAATACAGTGCAGGGTCAGGTGCAAAACATACAAAATAGTCTATACAGTGCAAATGCAGAAGTATAATGTACAACAAAGTGTATACAGTGTAGGGGTCAGGATTATAATGTACAACATAGTATATACAGTTCAGGGGTCAGGAGTATAATGTACAACATAGCGTATAATAGTGCAGGGGTTAGGAGTATAATGTACCACATAGTAAATGCAGGGCAAGGGTTGGGTGTATAATGTACAACATAGCATATACAGGGCAGGGATCAGGTGCATCAGTGCAGGCATTAGGAGTATAAAATGCAACAAACTGCATGAGTCAGGAGTTTACTGTACAACACAGTATACAGTGCAGGGTTCAGAAGTATAATTTGTAACTTAAGAAATGCAGTGCGGGAGGTTGGGAGTATAATATATAACACAGCGTATACAGTGCAGGGGTAGTGAATACAGCACAGTGGTCAGTAATATGCCCCTCAGAAGAAAATATGCCCCAAATTTGGTGTAACAGACCCTCCACACCTCCATCCTAAAATGTATAACCCCTCTTTGCCTTCCCCACAGAGGACCCCGTGATACCTGGGTGTTGGTGTAGGACCTTTCTTTAATCCCTAAGGCGGTACTGTTCCATTCCTCCCCCAGGACAAAGCTTTCGAGGGACAGCTGAATAAAAAGCAGGACTGTCCCAGCAAATCCATGACGGTTGGTAAATATGCATTCAGGCAAATAGGAATTCCATAAGAATGTTAGCAATGGCAGTTATCATCCTCTCTCAATACAGTTTTATTTTATATTTAACAAAATACGTTGGCATAGCACTTGCATGTAAAAGCAAATTTGAGCTAACTTTTACATTGTAGACTAGGTAGCAGCTGTGCAGCAATGCATTCATGTAAATGTGCAGTCACATAGCCAGGGTCATAATAATTGCTGTATAGGCTACTCTTGCACATGGCTATAGTATGGTAATATGCCAATTCCCTGTTGGCTTCAATTCTTTCTTCAAGTCATAAACCTAGAAACCTAGAAGAAAATCAGGGCTGCAACTTGTTCCAAGTTAGTGATTAAAAAATATGGAACCGCATCAGCAAAACAGGCAGCCAACTAGTCTTTTTAGAAAGAGAGAGGTCAACATGAAAGCCTACCAATTTCTCCTTGCACAAGTTTCTTTTTTGGCTAATTATCACAACTTGGGGTCTATTTATGAAAAATATATATATCCCACAACGAAACTGCATATATATTCTTTTTTTGTGCAAGTTAACCAACTACAGTATTGTGATAATGGAGCAAAATTGAATGACCTTGGTATATTTTCTCTTCTAGTCACATGTTCTTCAAATGTTATGGGCAGTAGTGAAAATAGGTTCAGTCGTAAGGAACACAGAGTAAATCTGGAAAATGTAGCATTATGTCAGGCCGAAACTGAAAATGTTTTTTATTTTAACTTTTTTATAAAAAATTGATATTTTATATTTTTTATAAACTTTTAATTTTTTGTATTTATTTTTATTTATTCATTTTTTATTAAATATTTTAATTTTTTTACTTAACTTTTAGGGGATTTGGGGAAATATTAGGGATCTAAACAGACCCCTGATATTTCCCTTTTAAAATAGAAAAAGAGATTGAGGACTCAATCTCATTTTCTGCAGCCCCAGTTATAAAAATACAGGAATCCTCTATACTCAGTGTTCCTGTTCGATGTAGACCACTGCCCATTCATTCATAATTGGGGATATAGTAACCATACCATGTCCTCAATTATTTACAAACACTCAGCGATCACTGAGTGTTTGTACCGCTCTCCTTCCTGACACGCTGTCACAGGAGGCTTAGCAAGCGGAGTTTAGCCTCCTGTGACAGAGCTGGCTGTCTCCGCCCATACTGCTCTCCTCTGATCTGTGACAGGAGGCTGAGCGGTGTGGGAGGAGAGACGCCAGCTGCTCACAGCGCTCTCCTCCCGCAGCGCTCGGCCGCCTGTGACAGTTTCTTTCCTACCCGTGGGGACACAGAGTAGCGCCCAGTGGGGAGGAGAGAAAGAACGGATGCACCGCTGTATCGGCCAGAAAATGGCACTTTCGGCATTATGCCAAAAGTGCCATTTTCGGCTGATATGTTTCGGTGGCCCATATATTGGTGCATCCATAAGTGTAATAACAAGACATACAATGTAACAATTCTAGAGAGCACTGGAGGCAATTGGCAAATAAATGTAACCATTGTTTCTACACGGATCAGTAGTATGAATGTGCATGCAGTTTGGGGACTAGCTATGCAATTTTTTTTGCAAATAGACCCCTTAGACCCCTTTCACATGGGCTGATCAGGAAGGGATCTGTGCACAGATCCACACCTGATCAGAACGGTATGGATCGGATGTCACCAGTATGACATCCATGTCCGTCCAGTTTCTTTTTCTGGCACGATCAGGTCCCTCAAAACAGTACACTATTTCATTTGTTTTTTCGTGATGTTTTTGGATGAAGAGGGGCCATGGTCACGGAGACTGAATTCACAATTCTGAGTTGTCACCGGTGACAACAAACAGGATGTCCCCTGAGTTTGAAGAGATTTTCTTATGCTTTGTATTGTGTTTACAGGACATGAAGTGACAGGGAATCTCTAATCTCCCCAATCGGTCACCGACAGCAAAAAACAAACAAACTAGTGGGGTTAAAAATGATCCCTACTCTATCTAATATTTCAAAAAAGTGTTGGCTTTAGATATACTTCAGTTATAGTATAATTGATCTTTTTGTAACTTTGAAAGTCTGCATGAATACATTCATAACATACTAGAATATATATATTACAAAGTATAATTTTTGATAAAAGCTGTATTGCTCCAGTCCAGTGACTTCGCCTAGGCTGACATGTCATCAATAAACTACAGGCAGGAGAAAGTACAATTGTAATTATCTGCCACATTGTGAACGGCAGCAGCAAGATTTACACAATTGTATAATTTATAAGCCAGCTTCCACTCCAGGAAGTAGATGGCGACCCTGGGTAAAGTTTAAACAAAGATGACTCCTTTAATTCTTAAAAGAAAAGAAAATTATTGTCAGCAGGGACTACTACGATCTCTGTGTTATCTCTTAGCATGCAAGCAGGGCCGGATTCCCGGCAAGGCCACCGGGGCTCGGCCTCGGCCTGTTATATTATACATAGAACATACCGGACCCCTGAATTCCTATACAGGATAGGACTCAGGGAAGACTCTAAATGCCCAAAATGTGGGTTTGAACCAGGTTTGTTGATACATCTGCTCTGGCGATGCCCCAAGTTGAGATGATATTGGCAGGAAATAGTGGACATAATAAATATAGCCTTTGGAGTTCATATTTCTAATAATCCATTGATATGTATTTTGGGTATTTTTGGATCTATAGAGGTGGAATACTATACAAAGGTGGCAATAACGAGGGCATTGTTTGTGGCGCGGAATAGTATAGCCTTTAGGTTAACGCCTCCCTCAGTGGAGGAATGGAAGAGAGAACTAGATAAAGTGGTTAGATTTGAGGGAATTATGTTTAAACATAGAGGTAACATGATATAGCAGAATGTGGGATAAGTGGATTGAATATATAAATTATGTTTGTCTATAATGTATTTTTTATCTGCTATGGGTATTTTGTGGAGCAATGTGTTTTTAGGTAATATGGTATGTTGAGAATTTTTTTTTTCTCTTTGTTTTGTGTTTTTGTTTAATGTATTGGTTTTGTCTTTGTATTGTTGTTTTAATGATGTATTTATGGATGTAAAAGTGTTTATGTACTATTAAAATAAAAAAAGGTATTGAAGTAAAAAAATAAAAAAAAAGATGACAAGATAAATAAAAAGTAAAAAGTGATAAAAAAGTAAAAAAAAAAGGAGAGAAACAAAAAAACTCCATTAAAAATTAAAACCAACCCTGCAGCCCCCGCATTCCC